>NW_014542921.1:15738-20936 GCF_000741045.1 Vigna radiata var. radiata | reverse complement strand
AAATACTAAAAACATATTTAACTCGTTTATTTGATATTTAATTATTTTAACGCTTGATTAATTTGACAATATCTTTCAATAAATATTTAAATTCATTAATTGTTTAATTAGTTATAGTATAAACACCAAGTAACACTAATCACAAGTTAATGACATTTTTTTCTTGTTTGTGTGTATTTTTGATATACGTTAAATCCAAACTTTCTACATATGAAATTTATCAAATTTACTCGTTGTTGTTTGTATATAGAAGAAATTAAAAGAAAAATAAAAAAGAATTCTACATTAGAATAATAAGATGAGTTAAAAACAAAAGAATGCTCAACTTAGACAATCAAGAGGGGACTTGGGTTAATTTAAACTTTAGTAGGATTGTGCATGTAAAGTTGATTTACTATGTATGGTAATGAAATGAAATTTATGGGACAAATTATTAATAAGTTATGGTAATTGGTTCCACACTCTACATTCAAATAAGAAATCCTCAGATAGAAAGTGGTGGCAAGGTAATGAGAAAGTCGTCATCAATAGTATAATCTTAAAACTTTCAAATGATGGGTTAGTGAAGATGTTTTTTTTTATTTTATTTTATTTATTAGGCTTAATATCCCTCATGGTCCCTATTTTCGTCAAGTTTGTTCACTTTGATCCCCATTTTTTTTAATGTTCAATGTTATCCTAAATAGTGTAAATTTTGTTCAATTTGGTCCTTTTTGCTAACGTCGTTTAAATCGTTAACGGCAGACCGTCTAGGTATGCACAACAGTGTTGATATGACATTTAACTACTGCCACATCACCAAAAGTAAAGTTTCGTGGCAACCCCACCCCAAAGTTAGGGTTTTGCATTTGGGGGAAACCTTCTTACACTTGCACCGCGAGAAGAAGGAAAATGTTGCTTGCTTTGCTTCAATGGAAGATGATTTCGTGAATTGTGCAGCTCATGGTAGCATGAAGAAGACGAACATAGTTGTGTGAGAAAGCACTCATGGTGGCCGGTGGAGGCAAGCAACAACACGATTTCTAGGTTTCTTTGATTTGGGATTTTTCTGGATTTGGTTGTGGTTCTATGTAGGTTGGAGAAGATGATAGCCCTGGAGCTTTGCACAACGACGACAAGGGTTCTCGATTTGGTTGTGGTTCTTTGTGGTTCTCAATTTGGATGATTCATGGCTGATGCGCGAGAATGAAGATTCGAATGGAATTTGAGATTAGGGTTTCATGATTTGGGGGAGATTGCAACTTTGATGGTGGTGGTCATGGATGTTGTGCGTGATGGCTGCCATGGTTCTCTGCAGGTGCGACTTCACGGCGGCATGGTGACTTTGGACGGTCTCTGTGGCGGCGGTGGCGTTAGAGTTCAGTGGCAGTAGGGTTCAGTGGGCTGAAGGTTGAAGAAGATGGTGACGTGGCAGTAGTTAAATGTCATCTCAAAACTGTTGTGCACACCTGGATTGTCTGCAGTTAACGATTTGAATGAACGACGTTAGCAAAAAGGACCAAATTGAACAAAATTTACACTCTTTAGGATAACATTGAATAGAAAAAAAAACATGGAGACCAAAGTGAATAAACTTGACGAAAATTAAGCCTATTTATTATTTATTTAGATTAATGTTTTGTACCATTTTTTGTCTTCTTTTAAATATCATAAAATTCTTAAAAGAAAGTTTTTGAGGATGCATAGTTCACAATATATGTTAAAAAAATACATTTCGAAAAAGTGAATCTAAAACACATGCACCAACCTTAATATCACCGTAGTTAAGTCTATAACTCAAAATAAAAAAAAGTGTAAAATTAATTTTTAATTGAACGAGGTGCATGATGAAATTATGGACTGCAAAAAGAAGCAATCTAAAGTGGGTATGGAATATGCACCTTTTGATAAGATGGATTCGTGTTTTTGACCTTATAACCATTTTGATATATTAAAGGTCATCTCTTTGAGCACCTCATGTTTTCTTGGGGCACCGCCATAGTCTTTTTGAATACCCATTATACGCTTTGCTCTTACTTCCAAAAACATATTATACCCATTGATGGCTATCTCACACTTCTTGCCTTTGCCCTCCTCGTCAACAATGACCTCTAAAAGAAGGTTCTAGAATGACTATCTTAATATAACATTATATTCACATAGTATAAATGTTATTTAACTGATTCCTACAATCTTCTAAGCATTGTGAATGGTACAAAAATACGTTTTTAACTTAAAGTAGTTATCCAAAACCAGCTTGACAACTCCAAACTACCTAATCTCACTTTTACTCTTTCTAATATGTAATCTAGCATCCTAGGGATCTAAACCAGTCAGAAATGATCTAACTACATATCCTAAAACCTCTACTTCAGCCCAAATTGCAACTTCACTAGTTAAAACCCCTTTATTTGAACTAATATTATGTAATTACATACTCTAAATTTTACTAACTCAATACCACTTTAAATTTATCCTGTTTCAAAGTCCAAACAAGTTTTAAATGACCTTAGGATAGCCCCAACCACCCTGTTCAACCCATTTAGCCTTTATCTCAAAATTTCACCTATTCAAACCCCGTTTTTAGACCCAAAAACAACGTAAGACTCCACTTACTTCTTGCTTCCCTCTAATATAACAAATGTATATCCTAAGTCTTCACACCAGCAATCTTTCACAAGATCAAATTCAATTCAATCAAGAATGTACTAGGGATTCAAGCATCATACAATCAATTAAACTCATCCACACACATTGAACACCAGAATATGTATCTCCAATAAATTAAATAATTCTCTCATCCAATTACCACAAAATAATACATGTAAATTAAAGATTTAAGAATAAACACTAGCTTCCTATCGCAACTGAGATCGCGACACGGACGACGATACCGTTTTTAAAAATAAAACGAGTTTGAAAATCAAAGTTTGAGAGTCACCACCATAGCTTATTATGGAACACTACGGAAAACCCATAAAATAAAACATGGTCTACCATAATCAGATTTTAAGTGTGGGAGTCGGTTATTAAAAGAAACGATATAAAGGCTCAAATAAATGTTTGTGGGTTATTTGAAACAAAAGTTACCATCTACACATTGTATCAATTATTCGTCAAATCTTTTTGACTACTTTGCTATTTCTTAAATTTCATTCTCCATATGTCATCACTTTGTGATTTTTCTTTATTTATTGGCACATTCTTTTCCTTAGATCACCGAGTGCTTTTTGTGTGCACATTAAGCTCACTTATAGTGTGATGATAACTTTTGCCTGGAAAATTTTCAAAACGATTTATTTTTCTTAATGTGGGTAATAATGGGTATATACTTTTTCTTTTTGGATGAAAAAAGATGGCCACACATAATTTCAAATTATGTTGCTTTATTTTCACAAGATTAATTCTAAGACAACAATAGATGACCTCAACATAAATCATTTTTCTTTCCTTTTTCTTTTAAAACTTTTGATTATTTCTTTTGGACAAATTCAAGGATCTCCCAAATAATACCTGCTAGGGTAATCTTTACATGGAAAATTTGTCCCAATATAAAACTTGTGTTCATTATTTGGACTCAAATAACATGATTAGGGTCGATCCTTTGTTCAATGAAGGCTAGAGGACATATGTTTTCAAGCGATTAACACAAATATTTCGTTAGAAAATGTGATTTACTCATTTGACCATAGAAAATTATGACATCCATTATATTTTCTTTTGCCTTTATTTTTTATTTTTTAAAATATTATAAAGTTGACGATTTGCATAAAAAACAATTGATTCAAAATGTGATATATTGTTTTTTGTGTTTTTTTTAAGTGAAAATGATAAAACTTGTTAAAAGATTTGTTTTTCTTAATTTATTTTTGATAACGGTTGATTTAACGTGTTTGTGTGTGTATATTTTGTGAACAAATCAACTCCTTCATAGCTTTTACCTTGTTTTATCCTTACATTTAGTGTGTTTTCTAGTTTTCTTGTGTTTTATTTAGTATATGTTTGTTTTTACCTTTAATATCTATGTTTGAGTGTGTGAAATAAATGAATAAGAAGTAATTCTAGTGGAGGAAAACAAGCAAGAACTCAAGGGAACATGTTTTGGGACAATAAAAGATCAATTTGAAGCAAATACACATGTTGGATGCCTTTGGAAGCGCACAAGAGCCTGAATTTTAGAATGCTGTGAAATTTGTCATGCCTGGGCGCCCCCGGGACGCCCCCTGGGCGCCCTTTTGTGTGCTGCAGCCAAAATTTCCATGCTCGGGCGCCCCTTGGGGGCGCTGAGCGCCCTTTTTCTACAGAGTTCATGCTTGGGCGCCCTTTGCTTCGCTGTTTGCCCAGAATTTGGCGCTCGGGCGCCCCAGAAGGGGCGCTGGGCGTGACTTTCCGGTGATGTGTCAAAATGGGTTATTTAAACACGGGTCTCGCGATTTTTGGGGCATTCTTCTCCTCCTACACTTCATTCTTCACCTAGAAAGATTGGGAGAGGCCCTTGGAGGCTATTTGGGGTGTTGGGAAGCTCTCTCACTCCTCCTTGGGTCTTCAAGCTTCATAATGGTGATTTTTCCCCTTTTGGGTTGAGGAAGAAGATGGGTCACAAATTGGAGATGGAGATGCAAAGGGGAGGCGCAAATGGAGCATGGAGCAAATACCAAGAACCCTGGGAAAGGCTTTGCATCTTCTCTTTGGTTCCAATTTCTTCCCTATCTCTTCAATTTTGTAGAATCCTAAGTTCTCCACCATGGAGAGCTTTTCCTATTTGTTGAGATTAGTTGTAAAACATGAAATTCTTATGTATTTTGTGATGTTAATGATATATGCTTTTCCAATTCATGTTAGTATTTGATTTCTATGCTTAATGCTTGTTATGGCTTGATCACCCATGGCATAAATTTTTGTTCTTGATGTATTGAGAAATATGATTGAACCTAGAATTGAAATTGAAGACTTATTGGATGGAATTGAGATGTTTGTGAATGCATAAGAATGAAATGGATGAATTCTAGTCTTGACAAATTGTAAATACACTATGTTAAATTCCTTGCACACCAACTGTTTGTGCGTGTGTAAGTCTTAAACCACCTTTTAAGGATTTACTAGTGAGTGTGATGGTGGGATGTCATTACGAGACATGGACAAATCTCTAAATGACAATCATGAAATAAGATATATGCAAAAGGTCATAATATAGAATTATGGATTAGAATTTAAAATGA
>NW_014542921.1:3851-14853 GCF_000741045.1 Vigna radiata var. radiata | reverse complement strand
AAATACTAAAAACATATTTAACTCGTTTATTTGATATTTAATTATTTTAACGCTTGATTAATTTGACAATATCTTTCAATAAATATTTAAATTCACTAATTATTTAATTAGTTAAAGTATAAACACCAAGTAACACTAATCACAAGTTAATGACATTTTTTTTCTTGTTTGTGTGTATTTTTGATATACGTTAAATCCAAATTTTCTACATATGAAATTTATCAAATTTACTCGTTGTCGTTTGTATATAGAAGAAATTAAAAGAAAAATAAAAAATAATTCTACATTAGAATAATAAGATTAGTTAAAAACAAAAGAATGCTCAACTTAGATTAATGGGCCTAATGTAACTATGCTTAATGGACTAAAATCCTTAATGAGACAGACATAACTGGGATAAATGGGTTAGACATAACTGGGCTAAATGGACTAGACACAATTGAGCTTAGTGGACCAAATACAATTAGAATTAACAGGCTTAACACAATTGGACTTAATACATCAGATACAATTGAACTTAATGGGTCAAACAACACTGGGATTAATGGACTAAACACAACGAGGTTTAATGGGTCAGAGACAACCGGGCTTAATGGGCCAAGCATAATTAGGTTTAATGGGTCAAGCACAATTGGGTTTGATGGCCTATACACAACTAAGATTAATGGACTAACATTAATTGGAATTAATGGGCCTAACATAAATAAGCTTAATGGACCAAACACAATTAGGCTTAATGGGCCAGACATAACTGGGATTAATGGGCCTGATAACTTTTCTCCCTTTTTTTCATTTATTGTGTTTTTTTTTTTCAAAAATTTTTAGTTTCTTTTTAATAATGAAAAAAAATAGAAAAACCATGTTTTTTATTTTTATTTTTTGAATTTATTTCAAATAATTTTACCAATAAAAATGTGATGTGAAATGAAAATTATAAACACATGAAAATAATCTTTTTATTTTTTTAGAAGAATTTTTGCCTAAAGGAGACCATGAAAATGAGGTCCAATGAACTCGAGAACTATATTTGTCATCTCAATAAAGAAAAAAAAAACTTGGAAAATATGAGTTTAAGTTTTTTTTAATTTTTTTTTTTCATTTTATTTATTTATTTATTTGATTTTCATTTTGTTTTTTTTTTGAAATTTTAGAGAAATTGGACCCGAGTAAACCATGGCAAATGGGCCAGATAAACTTGAGCACTATTTCCTGTATTATAAAAATAAATTTGGAAAATATGATTTGATTTTTGTAATGGATTTTCATTTTTCATTTTCAATTGTTTTTAAAATTTCATTATTTTTGTATCAATTTGAAAAATATAAATAAAATAAAATTATATGCAATGCTACAACAATTAGTAAATTTTGTATTTTTATAAAGTAAAAAAATTAAATATATACAAAGAAATCCTTTTTAATCCTATGAAAGAAATTAAAAATTTTCTATTTATTGATTTTTCATATACTCTAATTTATTTATTTATTTTTATTAGTTTATATTTTGAACTTTTTCAAAATTCGGTACTATTGAAGTCTTCAGTAGTAATGACTGGAACTATCGACATAGTTGAATATTTTTGCGACAAAAGGAGGAGTAGCATTGAGCGACACTTTACTCGTTGTGAGATCTGAGTGCAAGTTTTTATGTTCTTAAGAGATTGTGAGATTTGATCATTGTGAGAAAAATTTTGAAAACATTATCTTTAAAAAAAACATGGTCTACGAAAATCAGATTTTAAGTCTGAGAGTCGGTTACGCGTAAGGAAGGTATTAGCACTCTACTACGTCTGTCTGAAGACATTATCTTTAATTAAATGTTTAAACCCTCGGATGGTCCTCATATTTATAAAGGAATCTCAAGTGGGTCCTCTTATTGAAAACAGTCTCAATTGGGTCATAAATTTTGTAAAATCGTAACAATTAAGCCCTTTCCATTAAGGATTGACAGACAACGTTAAAATGTGATGACATTGTGCACAATAAATATGCCGAGGTGGATCATTTTATTACGTGGAAATGATTAAATTATGACATGGAATTTAGTAAAGTAAAAGAAAAAAATTAGAAAGATTCTGGTTTTTTCAGCCTAAAACCCTAACACCCTACCCCTCCCTCACCGCCTTCCCCCGCCATTGCTTCTCTGTTCAAGCCAAGATCAGCAAAATCTTCATGCTCGCCCTCAACTCCACCATGATTGAAGGCAAAGTTGCAGCACGAATCATGCTTTTGGTTCGAAGGATATTTCTGGTTCTTCTGGTTTCTTCTTGAAGGTCTAAAGAAAAAGATTGGGACGTGAATTGTAGTGGCAAAATTGGGTTTTTTTTTTGTTGTGTTGGCTTTATGCATAGAGGTGCTCATGGTTGTGCATCAATGGAAGAAAGGTTTCGTGATTTCTAGGTGGTTGTTGGCTCTTGCGAAAAAGAATGGTGGAGAAAGGTTTCAGATTTTTTTCTTTAAATGATAATTTCTAACCCTTTAGACCTAATTAATTTTCCCAGTTTTCCCGTAAACCTTCATTAAATTATTTTATTTATTAAGTTTGAAATCGCTAGGTTAGAGAAATTTTGAGTATCCTTAATCACTCCTAAATTGGGAATTTCCATTCTCAAAAATCAAAAGTTGGGGAACAAAGGCTTTGTGACGCAAGTAGAGGCAGTGACCTCTTTGTGGCGAGAGCGATGGCGTTTCGGAGGCGCCTTTCTTCCTTTCATTTTCGTGTGTTGGTTTGACCTACAGGGAATCCTTCTTCTTGCTTTTATTTCTATCGTTTTCTAATGCAAGGGGGATGTGAGACAGTGGCTCAAGCGCAAACCTTTCTGTCTCGACGCAAGGGTTTCCTTTGCCGGTGTCTCCGCGACGCGAGGGCTTCATCCTCTGACGTCTCCGTGGCATAAGGGTTCCCGTCGGATAGCGCTGTCGTGGGGATGAAGATCGATCTTGCATTTCCCGATGGGGTTTCAGTTTCTGCATGAAGAGCTGACATTTCTGAGTTGCACGAAGATTGGATGTTGAAACTTCCCTTACTTTACACTGAATCTACTAAGCTCTAAAATCATGAAGTCCTTGCTTCTGACTCAAGGAATTCTAAAAACGAATAAAAATCGCGAAATTGAAAACAAAGTAAATCTTTAGGGCCACCGATCAACAAAGAACAAGAAAAGAGAGGTGGTGACACATGGGTCACCCCTAAACCAGAGATTTTAGAAACAAACAGTGAAAGACATAATGAGCAGAAACTTACTTGCTCTATAAAAGAAATTGATTGGTTATAAATGTAAACCTCGCTGATCACTTCCTGATCGTCAAAGAGATGACTCAAGAGTTAAAAAAGATAGAAAGAAATGAGAGAGAACTGGAACACAAAATTTTAGAGAGAAGGCGAGTGTTTTAGAAAATGAGACGAGTTTAAGAAATCTTTTTTACATTATTAAATTATTTTAAAATTAAAATACTCAATTTTATTATTTTAAAACATTTATCAACTTTAATATTCAAAATTTGTTAGGTTCTTACCTCTTACATTTCAAATAAAGTTATACAAGATACACTAAAGAAAAAGAAAGAAAAAGAAAAATGATAACATAATATGCTCAAAGGGTTTTATTTGGAGAAATTTTAGTAGTGCATTATTGATTTAAAATTCGGAATGAATTATAGTTTTAAATGAATTTTGGATCTGTAATAATATCATTTTGGATTAAAAATATATTTTGGATTACGTAATTTAAAATGTATTTTAAACCAATTTTAGATTGTAAATTTTGAATTGTATTTTTAAATCTATACATATTGTAAAATTAGAAAAACATTAAAAAAAAATATATGCAATGTATAATTTAAAAAATATTTTTAAATTCAAAATTACATTCTAAATTGTACAATTTAAAATATATATTTTTAAATCTTGTACAATGCAAAATGTATAATGTATTTTGTACATGAAATTATATCTTGAACTTTACAATAAAAGTTATATATAGTTGCTTAGATGCATTATGAATTAAAAAATCTAGAACATATTTAAAAAACTATATTCCAAATTATAGAATATAATAAAGTGGGCGATAGAATATATTTTATGTTTTTTATTAATTTTTTCGTTTAAGATAAAATGGTCATTTGAACATAACATAAGAGTGCCACAACAAAACATATGGCGTAGGAAGCAATGACCCATGTTAAATTGAAGGATTATAGATAAGAGAGTACACAACCACTCACTTGTATTAAATAGAGATAATAATGATTTTAACTTATTTAATTAAATACATTAGTTAATGAAATAAAAACTTAAATTTTTTTAATATAATTAAGTGTGTTTTTAAGTGTATATATATATATATATATATATATATATATATATATATATATATTAAAAACTAAAATAAAAGAAATGACAATTTAGTCTATTTAGCAATTAAACTAAGGAGATTTATCACTTATCTACAACAAAACATACTTGTCCTATCCATTTTTTTAGACAATTCTTTCACTTTTTTTTTATGGAAGATATTTCTGACTTTTAAGATAAGTTATTTGTATAAAAATTCTTATTCCATCAGTAGATAAATACAGAAAAGGAAAAATATGGTATGTGCTTAAAAGAGGCAATAATAATTAAAGAAAAATGAAAATAAAATATCCACCATAATTAACTCTAGTTGGGTTAGAAGGAATTAAATTTCATGAATGTGATCTAAAATATGAAAAAAATAAAAAGACAAATTTTTAATATTATTTCTCAATTTTAACATATATTAATAGACGCTGATTTTAATGTTTAAAATTATATTTACAAGTGTTTTAATTTTTGTTTTAAATAACTGGACTAAAGTAAAAAGAAAAAGAAAAATTTTTACTCGTTGAAAATTTAGATATTATTAATGAAAAAAATATACTTTGACACATAAATTTTTCACATTTATACTACTCTTTCTTGTTTCTTATTTTTTTCTTTCTTAAAAAAGAAAATAATGATATAATGAAATACTTTACATTCATTTAATAATATAAAAATAAATTTATCATAAAAGTATAATTTTTTTATATTTTTTCAAAAAAAATGTAAAAGATAATATTAAATAAACGTAAAAAATTTAGATATGTCTAAAAATAATTTTTCTTTTAAAAAAATACAAAAGTTTGTATTTTTATAATTATTTTAGTGTTATATTATATGTGAAAATTTAAAAGTTTTTCATAATACCATTAATCTTATTAATGATTAAGGTTCAACTCCCAACAAGTCATCCGTTGAAATTAAGTGTCACAGTAGTGTGAAGAGACAGCTATGATATATATAATTTGTAGCCTAATTAATTAGCAATCTGCCAAGATAATTACCGTTTCTGAAGTTTGCACAATTATCAGGGTAAGAAAACTTCCATCAAACAGCATCAGATTAATCTGTTCACTGCATAACTTACACTTTATTCCATAAAAGTCCCTGCCCTCATAAATCAAAACCACTCCTTGCTCTATATAATCACACATTCCCATCCAATTATGCCACATTTTGAAAGTATTCATCTAATCAAAACTGCAAAACTTGATATGGATGCACAAAAGCAAAAGAGGTAGGTTTTTTTGACCTGCAAAAATCTATAATTACATCAAAAAGGGTTTAATTTTTACATATATATCATTCAATTTTTCTTCTTTAATTTCTTATAGAATCATGTCCAATCGACTTTCATCTAAAAGATCATGGCAGAAGAAGCAATGTTATAAGATCTACTTGGAAACTCAAAGAAAAAGTCTTGAGGTAATCCTTCTTTTAATATTTTTTTTTAAAAAAAAAAAACATGTTACTAAGGTTATCTTTGATTTTCAATCAAGCTAAATAACGCGTAATTTGATCGTCACGGTAACAATTTCTGATAATAACCTCTGACGCTTGTTGGTATAAAGCAGATATACTTGCTAACACTTTTGTTCAGATTCATTGCATATTTTAATTTAGCTATGTAACTGACCAAGTTTTCAAAATTTCTTAGTCGTTGAGGTTATAATTCATTTATATATCTATATGTATATCCTTATGCAGAATGAAATAGGAGGTCTTAAACCTGATCTTGGTTTCTGTCAGAACCAGAAGCAGCTCTTGGAGCAGGAACAACTGAAATTGCGCCGGAGAATGGAAATTATTCAGAACGAGATTATGCTCAAAGATGGTAACAATCTCATAGCATGGATGTGGTTTTATCTGTGTGTGTATTCCACTGACAAAAACTCTGTGGGTTGATAATTTCACTAATTTTAAGGGCATTGTCTTTTTAGCTGAGATTGAGATGAACAAAAGCGAAGTGAATAGGCTGAGGGAATGCTATGTGATGATGCAACAAGGGCTATTGCAAGCACCTCTTCTTAATATTGATCCGATGCAGCATTGGTACAACGATCCAAACTCATATCAAGGTAACTTTTTTTAAGAAAATACAAATACGAAGACATCAAACGAAACTCAGCTAATAAATTTGTACTGAGGTAAAGTATGCATATATTTCCAATGAAACTGTGCCTAATACCATGAGGTATAACATCGTACCAACAAAAAAAGGTTGTTGTCTACATGTACATGCGTAGATTTTCATCTGGGATTTCTTCGTACATTCCTTGTTTGAATTTATAGTTGCAGGAAATGGAGTGGGGAGTTCATACATACCAGCAGAGCCGAGCCAGATGTGGATAGCTGATGCTGTGCCGAATATGCATGGATTGAACATGAATCTGCCTAACCACTACATTGGATCCATGATAAATGATATAAGCGGAACCTTTCCGAACTCTGACCTTAATTAGCGATCACTTTACATGAAACTGTTTCCAAAACTTCTTAGCTATGTTGTGAGATTTTCCAGTTTAGGACTGCTTCAATATTTGTCTTGAAATTTGCGTGGTGTGCTGTTTCTAGTATGTTTCTATTTTGTTCTAGTGGGTATAAGTAATCACTGCTATCAGTGAAGATATAAGAAGGATTTGATTAAATGTAAAATTTCCTTTTCAACGAGTAGCTCTTTTATATACTAATTTGAACTGACAAAGTTTCAGCCAATTATATACAAACACGTTGGATCAGGTCTTGTTCACTTGAGTAGATTTGAATAAGAGTAATTGAATGGATTTGAGAGGATTTGAAAATATTTTTTTTTTGCTTTTTTTTTAATAAATTTGGAGGTAAACGAGAGTAGATTTGAAAGTAAAGTTTGTGAAAATTAGTATAGGATTTAGTTTATGTGACAGATTAAAAAAATTTACTTCCAAATTTATACTCACTTATCTCCAAATCTATTCAAATAAACAAAAAAAATTATCTTCAAATCCTTTCAATTACTCTTTCTCAAATCCACTCAAGTGAACAAGGTGATCCCATTAAGTAAAGATAAGGATACTTTTCCAACATTTTTTTAGCAATATTTTAACACCATATGTCTGTGATGTTATTTATAATTATTATTATTGACTCTGAAGTAATTTTGAACCAATCAGAAAATAACACATATATAATATTAAAATGTTATAAAAAAAATGTTGTCAAACTATATTATCCTTAATTAAATGTACACGATTTAAAAAAAAAAAACGAGACATGTTTTGTTGGTTCTATTTTACATATGGAACCCTAGCCCACAGTTTAGGGTTAAATGCAGAAAAGTATACAAGTGGGCAAGACAACAAAAATTTATGAATTTATTGTAAAAAGAAAAATCTAAAACACATGGCAATAATAGAAAGGAAAATAAAGACCCCTCAATAAACATGCATATATTTGGAAACGGAAGATATCACAAGAATATTCAAGAACTTCTACACATTAACTAATATCTATCAGCGCGTAATAATACGTGTTCTCAAGCCCTAATAACCCTTCTTCTGATTTTTAATATATATTCGGATGTATAAATAAAAAATCCAAAACAAACATTTTTATAAATATTCTCTTAAAAACAACCATAAACAACATTGAAGATAACATTTAAATCCAGGATCATTAACAATAGAAATCATCTTTATTGAAACATAAACATTGAAAACAAACAGTCACACAAAACCATAATGAAAGCAGCAGAGTTTGATATAAGGAAAATGGCTAATTAAGGATTGGGATTGCGAGCAGTTGCCATTGAAAGATTCGTCTGATCCATCATTTCATCCACCGCAGCAGCTGAAGAATGTGCTCCTCCTACAAAAATTATTAAAACTGTGATTTTAAGTTTTACAACAGTTTATATATTTTCAGCAAATGTGCCATTAACAGTAGTTTTTCATTAGTACACAAGGTTTTATTGTTTTGCTACCTTGATTTGAGGATGAATCAATGGACAATCCAGCAAAAGGACCATGCAGATTAAGCAATTGTTGTTGCCTAATATCTCGAAGTTTCTCCAGCCTACTCTTTTTTTTCCTGTTCTTCTCATCTTCAGCTAAATGGACAATGCCTCAAAAATTAGTGACACTATAAATGTTTTGCCAATTGGCCTAATAAAACAGCTTTATTTTTTCGGTATGCAGAAACACGCAAGCGTAAGCACATTCCAAAAATGAAACAACTTTACCATCTCTGAGTATTGCCTTTTTCTGAAGATACTCCATTTCATGGAACAATGTCTGCTCTTCTACCATTAAACTGTGCATTCGGCTTTGCTGCTGAGCCTGCATTGATTGAAGTTGGGCTAGTTGATCCTGCATATGAATACATATAATGTGATAATCTCACAGAAATGTTTGAAACTGGTCAGCCATGTATGAACATAGTTAACTCAGAAGTAAACATAGATATGTTAACCCTAAAAAACATATATGAACATTTTCTATTACATTCATTTTTTTTAAGAAATAGCAAGAATATTCACCTGCAACATTTTGGAACGGTGTTCCAACTCCTCAACTAACTTCACCTTCTTCTGTCTTGATCTTTGGGCAGAAATTCTGTTTGAGAATACTCTGCAAGGAAATTACTCAAAGACAGGTATGTTAACAAAAATTCCATTGTACTATCACTAAAAGTTGAGATAAAATAGCTTACCTCCTTAGTTGAGGATCCATGACGTTTTGTCCCATTTCAGCTTGGGATTGTTCAGCATTTGAAGAAGAATCCTGAACCTTCTTTCCCTTTCCTCTCCCTTCACTTTGCTCCATCCCCAAAATGATAGATTGCTAATGCAAGATAGAAGGAGGTAATCTGGTGGAATAAAATTTCTGTAGCATCCTTAATATATATATTGATGATGTTTATGTGAAGTTGGCTTGATACTCATGTGAGACAGAAATTAAGGTACTGTTTTCAACAAGACAACAAATTAGTCTGCGCTGGTGAAATTAGTGTAGCTGTCTCCTGAAGCATGCACAGGAGAAGAACTTCCCTCGTATGGAAACTGCTCCTTGGCCATGAAGCCTTCATTATTAGTATGTGGTGGCCAAATTATGATACCAAAGCTTTTCAAATCACATGCCAGCACATACACTAATTTTTTAATACAGCAAAGATATACATGCTCTTTCATTTAATCTACATTTATTATGCATTTATTTAATCTCTTCTTATCACATACAAACTTATTATTTATTTTTACTCTCTTCTCTAAGTTTATTTTTTTATGTTCATTAACCATTTTTCCTTATTAACCATTTTTCCTTTTTATTGCTCTCGTTCTCTTGACATGCAACACTTTTTTTTAGAAGAAGAAAAAATATATATTGTACATAGATTATATACGAAAATGATTTTAGGAAACGCATAGTCGATATTAAATATTAACCTTTTGTTTATCTTCATTGCTTGTTGTATATCTTTCTCTTTTCATCTTTGGATTAAAAATCTTTTCTACTAAATTTAATATTATATATATTTTAACGTTTTCATTGCTTATTACATTGTTCTTCTAAAAATTTTACAACAAAATCTGTTTCTTGTAGTAGAAAGTTTTATAGCAACAGTTTTATATTTTTTTTAAATGTTCACATGTTATATAGCAACAGTTTAAAAAATCTACAATCTAACCAATATACATATAGTTAATCTTTTATTTCTATATCGGAGGCCGAGGATGCATACACGTCGGCCAACACATCATCAAAGCAAAGTAGCATCCATCATTTTAGATTCTTGGGCAGCCTTTACTTTGAGAGGCTAGTGTAGTGGAGGGCAGAGGACATATATACCTCGACCAACCATGTCAACATGGAGTAGGTCATGATCCAATTCATGTACTATAAATAGTTATTATTCATGATATATGTATAAATAGTCAATATTTATATTATTTTATTATAATATTTATTATCTATGATATATTTTTGACTTGATTTTTTTTTTTACAAAAATGTAAGATTTCAAGTAGCCCATAAATCAAGGTATAACATGTTTATCCAAACAAATGTAAGACATAGAAAGAAAAAAAAAATAATACATATGTTTGCACATTTGGGATCACACTATTAATTTGTTATGACATCTATATTTTTTTTTTCATTTTTAGTTATAAATTTTAAAATACATGTTAACAAGTCATATTTTGTTTGTAGTCATAGGAGCTTGATCGCTCAATCGATGTTGATAAAATCTTTTAAGTGATACATATTTGTCGCTAGAGGTGTCAATTTAATCCATGGCCCTAGGGTCAGTCCCAACCCACTATTGAAAAAACTCTATTTTAAGAAGTCTCTTAAGTAGGGGGCCACAAAAAAGCCCCAACCCCCAAAACCCCCTCTCAAGTGGGTTAGGGTCAGGGTTAAAGTGGGTTTAGCCCCACCCCAAAACTTTAATTAAATTTTAGTCTCACTCCAAAACTTCAAATTAAATTTTAGAAATAATATAATTTATATATACATAATTTTTTGTAATTTTACTCTCTTTCTCTAAATTATACAATTTTTATTTTAATTATTTTATGTATATTTTTTTTTTTACTTCTCATGAATTTAAATAGGAAAGACTCAATATTTAATATTAAAGGTGTGAGAATTAAAAAAATTAAAATATTATGGATAATAATCAAAAT
>NW_014542921.1:0-3189 GCF_000741045.1 Vigna radiata var. radiata | reverse complement strand
TTGGATATTTAATTTTTTTTTGTAAAAAAGAAAGCCCATGGGCTGACCCTAACCCACAGGGCTTTGGGGCTTTTTAGCCCTGGGGGCTTTTTTAATAAAGGGTTTTTTTGGCCCTAGGGGCTTTTTTGGCCCCAACCCACATGGGCTAGGGCCAGGGCCTATTATAAGGGCCTATTTAACAGGTCTATTTGTCGCTCAATACAGGAGATTTTGTGGATAATAGGTCTAGACAGACACATGTTAGTTCCTACCAACTCTATCACATTCTCTATTATATTATGTATTACACTTTAAACCAGTATGTATTTAATGCAAACATTTATTCATTTAATAGGAAGATTTTCGAACAAGATTTTCTCAATTAATATTTGAGATTGCATTTGTTGGTGGCTCAGAATGTAGTCCCCTAGACCCTGCCAAGGAGGAAAGATTGAGGAACATATTTTGGTTAGAGGTTGTGGGTGGAAGGTACAAGGGACGCGTATATGGGATTGGAAATGTCGATTCCCAAATATGATTGTGTTGATAGTTACATATGCCATACACAAGTATAATCTTGTCAGCAACCAAATGCAAAGGACTTTATCCAACTTCAAATGCGACTAACAAACCATGATTAAAAAATTCGACAAATGAATTCTCAATTTCAAAATTTATTGGCGCCATCATGCAGTACCTTCCGCTCAGCAGCTACACAATAAGTTTTCCAACCGTAAAATAATGAACCACAAAATCAGCAAGACAATGAAAGCACTAGTGGAAAAACATGTTTTTAACGTGCACATTATGCTTTGGTTTCGAAAAAACCGAAGTGTATCAAAACAAGATGGCATTTTCGTAGTTTTCATGACATCATATGCCTCGGTTAAGAGGGAACCCATGCATAAGGGGTATATTGCCTCAGTTAAATGAGCAACCGAGGCATAAAACTGTGCACAAACCACCTGTCCTTTCTGTAAATCAGACTTTTCATCGTACAAAATTTTTTGAAAAAGGCCTACTACCTCGGTTTTCTAACAAATCGAGGTAAAAGGCTCTGCAAAATCCCTCTACAAGCACTGATATTCACTGACAAACCTCTGAACAAGACATACTACCTTAGTTTTGCTCAGAACCGAGGCATGTGTCCTGTAGCAGCTAACATCCTCTGAAAATGAACGTTTGAAATCCATTTTGTCAACTTCTATTGCCTTAGTTCTCTCTAAATCGATGCCTTAGGTGTTTTATGCCTTGGTTTAACCACGAACCGAGGCGTATACTTTGAATATAATTTCAAAATTGTCATTTCATATTTTATTTTGAATTTCTTTTAACAATTTAGGCATCGATTGCTTGTATAACCAAGGAAGTAGGGTGTTTATTGCCTTGGTTATTTGGTTACCGAGGTAGTATCTCTTTCATTGGCTGAAATTTCATAAACGTAAAAAAATTAACCTATTGCTCTTCTTCTTCCCTCGCCCGAACGAACAATTTTCTTCCTATTCGGTGTTGCCTCCATCCTCTAGCGTGAAGGAATGACTCTCCACGTTGCCTCCAATTCTATCGTGTGAAGGGATGATTATGTGGTGAAGAGTAGCAAGAGATACCTAGCATAGGGTTAATTTGACCATAGGTGTTTGACGGATTAATCTAGTGTGATAGTTTAGGTGGTATGTTATTTCACCATACATGCGCAGGTCCTCTAAGAGTTCGACACCATACATATATCCGGATGATTAAGTTTAGAGATTATTTATATATTTAAGTTTTGCTTGATGTGAGAGTTAATATGCTTATTTCTGTATTTTTGATTGAAATGATAATTGTGATATTATGGTTTAAAACTGTATGAATGCTCCTTTAGTGTACTTTATCTTACCCTTGTGTCTTTATATGTTTGTGTGTGCTTGTTTTCTTTTTTGCAATTATCACCTTAATGATATGAGCTTAGGAGGAATGTCTCTAGTGAGTTGGTGCTAGGAAGAGATGGAGCTGAGACGGAAAGTAGGATGTTCGGGTTCAGTTTCTTTATTTTCCTAATAAAGACATATTTCACTCTTGGTTCAATGTAATATCTCATAGTCATATAGAATCTTGAGTATCTCTTGCTATTATAACTCATACCTAGATATTAGTAATAACGTCTTTTTTTTTTAATTAACTGCTTTTTAATATTAAAGGTGTGACGAATCCATGATAGTTGAATGTTATAAAACATTACGATGTTATAGGTTAAATAATTAGAATATATAAAACTAGGTTATAAATTTAGTTTTTGACATTATACAATTATGATATTATGTTTTCAATATTATTTTATGTGTTATTTAGTTATTATTATTATTTTTTAATATTAATTGAACCTTAATTCTATATTTGTCATTGTTGAAGAAATGTTTGATTCTATACATTAAAAACATGGATAAAACTAAAACATGAAAATGTATGAAAGATTATATATATATCAACCTTAAATATATTCATGAATTGAATTATTTAGGTCTACTTATTTCCAATTAAGTTTAACTCTTTTATTCTCAATATTTTACAGTCCTACGTAGAATTGAACATATTGATGCAATATTTTTTTATGGAAACATTTTTTTTGTTAGTTTTCACGGAAACAATTTTTTTGTTAATTTTTAATGAAAAATTAATACCATTGAAACATATTTCTATTCTGTTAATATAGTGCATTTTTTTATTCAAAAAGAGAACTAATTTTTATAAGTATTTGTACTCAACAAAAATCGAATTACAACGAGAAATGAAAAAAAAAAAACAGAAAGGAAGAAGTTGCTCGTTGAGGCAAAAGAAAATAGAGGTGAAGAAAAGGAAAATGTGTTAAAAAGGGGAGAAAATACAAAAAAGCGACTAAAATAATAAATTAAAAAAAAATTAAATGAACTCTGAAGTGGAAAAAGAAAACGAGGTGCAAATAACAAAGCCCAAAAGATCCACATCAACGTGGTTTTAATGTTTCTTTGGGCTTACTTTTTTTAAGGAGGTGGTAATTAGAGTGGGCTTTCGTATTAACTTTTTCTATAGAAGAATAAAAAGCAATTAATAATAGATTTTTTTAGTTAAGCGAGCAAAGTAAAAAAGTTCTTACACTGAAGAAGAAGAAGAAGAAGAAGAAGAAGAAGAAGAAGAAGAAGAAGAAGAAGAAGAAGAAGAAGAAGAAGAAGAAGAAGAAGAAGAAGAAGAAGA
>NW_014542920.1:76030-78526 GCF_000741045.1 Vigna radiata var. radiata | reverse complement strand
AAATTTGATCAAACATACTTTGCCTCTTCAAGAACGACAGAAACCACAACAAATTTGACAAAAATGATCAAAGCCACAACAACATATGCATCAAGAAACGAAAGCAAACATAGAGGCTTAATGGAAAACTTGACGAGGGCATAAAGGAAGTACCTGGAATGGGNNCGANAAAATGCAGTTCACGATCTCAGGGTCGAAAATGACGATTNTGATCGGTCAAAAATCTTCCCCAACGTCAAAAATGGCAAATGCACCGAACAAAATGCAGTTTAAACGATGAAAAATGATGGAGAATGGAAGAACAGGGTCGCCGGAGAAGGAGCACAGTCTGAAACTGTTTCGCGAAGAAGACGAAACTGTTTCGCGACTTTTATTTTTTTACCTTCAGAAGGAGAATCTGCCGCGGTTCTACACATAACCGCGGCATAAAGGGGGAATAGGCCGCGGTTCTACACTTAACCGCGGCCTATACATTTTAAAAAAATAATACATAATGGCAATTTTGAAATTTTTTTTAACGTATATGCCGCGGTTCAGCACCCAACCGCGGCATATACCCTGAAAATTTTAAAAATTACTGATACCAGGGAATAGGCCGCGGTTCTCTGACCAACCGCGGCCTATTCCCCAACGTTCAGAAACGCTTTAACTGCCTTCCCAACTGCTTTTTGGGGAATGTCAGCAGCTGGCAGGGGGAATAGGCCGTGGTTCTCTAACCAACCGCGGCCTATTCCCCCTGCCACCTGCTACAGTCAGCCCCTGCATTAAATTGACAGGGGAATAGGCCGCGGTTCTCTGAACAACCGCGGCCTATTCCCCTGTGATTTCATTTTTTATTCAAACGTGGGTCAAAGGGGATGGTTGACTGGAGTATATGCCGTGGTTCCCTACTGAACCGCGGCATATTCTTTCGTTTTATTTACGGAACTGCCACCGCGCACCATTATGCTGCGGTTTCTAGTGAACCGTGGCATAATGTGCGCTGTAAAAACCCAATTTTTTACTAGTGAAGGTAACTCTAACCAAGGTTGGAAAAATCATCCAAGTATTGGGCAAAGCCAGAATGCTTCTTCGGGTCAAGGAGGAAACGTCCGGCAGCAAATCCATTACCTCTGCGGCAGCAAGTAAGTAATTTGACTGAGTCTGTCAGAGCCCTGAGTAATCGATTTGATGACTTCTACAAAAGATATGAGCAGCAAGTGAATAACAATCAGGCCAACTTTAAATCACTGGAGTCACAAATTGGGCAGCTGGCAACAAGGATAGAAATTACAGAAAAAAATCAGTTTAGGGTCAGCACTGAGGGTAACCCTAAGAGGGAGTGCAAGATTATGACAGGTCAGAGTGGTTGGGACGAAGACATTCGAGATGGTTGGGAGGAAGATATTGAACCATTCCATGTGGTTAACAGTGAAGAAGAAGAGACATTAATGGGTGAATTCTTTGAACCCATGAGCAGTGAAGATGAAGGAGAGGAAAATATTAAGGAAAAAGAAGTTGGTGAAGTGACGGTGTCACCTTTAGAAAATGAGCAGAGTCCTCCCCATTCAGAAAGAATAAAAAATCACAAGGAGGATGAGATGGAGCTTACTGATGAAGAAGAGGATCTTGTTGTTCACCGACAAAAGAGTAATTATCCTCCTAAGGCTAAAAATCCAGGGTGTTTAACACTGTTATGTTCCCTGAATGATTGGGATGGGGAAGCTATGATAGATTCTGGATCCAGCATCAACTTGATACCCACAGAACTTTTGAAGGAAATCGGTGGACTTGTGTTGAAACCCTCTGATTTGACAATAACAATGACAGACGGTTCTTAAAAAAGGTCAGTAGGAATGGTGGAAGATGTTGTTGTGCGAGTAGACTGTCTTGAGTTTTTAGCAGATTTCATTGTCATGGATGTTAAAACAGAGGATGAGCATCCTGTGATTTTTGGGCGACCCTTCATGGCAACATCAAAGATGTTTATTGATGTTCATAATGGAAGAATAATGATGAGAGATTTAAATTATCTATTTCTCTATACTGGCCGTGAGGGGGATGAGATTAAGACAATGAAAAGAACAACATTTGAGAAGTCAGAGGTGAATGAAGAACAAGAAGAAAGCATAACAGGTAATGATTATTTTGATAGCTGTTGTGTTTTGCAGGTGCCTGAAAATAAAGGGAGAAGAACCATTCACCCAAAGGTGAAAGAAGATCCACTCCTACCAGGGAGCAAAGTGAGGTTTAAAAAGAAGCCATGGATAATAAAGGTGGACCGAAGAAAAGTGACCAAAAAGGTGGACCGAAGAAAAATGAGCTGATGGGATGATGGAGATCCCAATGTGAAGAAGAAGGGTTGAACTTGTTGGGAATAAAATTTTGTATTTTTAGGAACAATTTTCTTTTTTCGGTTTTTGGTTTTATTTTCTTTAGAACTTGTACTTTTTGAATTTTCTGAACAATTTTTGGGTAGCATCTACTGAGGGATGCTAAAATTTTTTGGTATCCACT
>NW_014542920.1:72306-74715 GCF_000741045.1 Vigna radiata var. radiata | reverse complement strand
GCAATCTCTGGATTGAAAGCATGCATGCATATTATTTTGGATTTCACTAAGAATATTGACTTGAGTGATTTTGTCATGTACCTTGGAATTGTTGAGGCATTGGATGAAACAGTATAAAGCCAAGTTTTGTTTTGTGAGATGGTTTTGTTTTGTTTTGCTTGAAGACAAGAAAAATTCTATGTTTGGGGTGTTGATGAAGGTTGAAAAACAGTGATTATCATATGTCAATTTGGACCAAATTACACCCTTTACTACTCGGAACGAGCTTAGAATCAAGCAAAACTCAATAAATGAGTCTGGAGAGAGTCAAAAGCTGTTTTTAGCGATATTATGCTTGTTTTGCATTGTTTTGAAGCTAATTTGAGAGAAGTAGAAAATGAAGTTGAAGATACAGGTCGTTGACTCAAGAAAAGAACAGAAAAATGAAGTTTTAAAGAGTCGACGTACCACCTGGCGGCGCACTTAAACCGCTGGGCGGTCCAGGACGAGGAGTAGGCAGCATTTCACGCTGAGAGAAACCGTCAGGCGCTGGCGATTGCCGCCGGGCGGTGGCGACAGGTTGGGGCAAACCGTCGGGCGGCACACTCAAACCGCCCGGCGGTAGCACGCTGATAAGTGCATATTTATGTCCACATTTATGCTTTAAAATTAAAATTTTTGATAGAATATTTATGCTTAAATGATTAATTTGTAGAGGATTTGTAATTATTGGATTTAGTGTGTTTGGAAATAAAAAGGGCTTAAAAAGTGATTTTAATTGCATAAATTATTCTTGGATGTTCTAATATTTATTTGTGCAGCTGAAGTTAGAATTTTATGGGTCCAGATTGCAATTTAAAGCCCAAAATCAGATTTTATTTGATAAATAATGTACAGATGGGCCAAACAGTCAGTTTTTACCCTTGCACCCCCAAATTTCTCTACATACACCCCTCTCTTCTAAACCAGGCCAACAACCAAGCCCAAAACACTAAGCCTTTTATATCCGTAACCCCAATTCACTATACACACACCTTCCTACCATTCCTAAGTCAGACTTCACCAGATTTTGCCACGTGGCAATCCACCACTAATAGATCCAACCACTAAGAACATGCCACCTAACTCCCCATGCCACGTCATCACCATCTTCATCCGTTCTCCAGAAACCCTAATCTGGTAAACCCTAGCCGCCGCCAACACACCACGTCGCCGGAGCCCATGGTCGCGCAGCCATCAACTTAGCAAAACCCTAGCCGCCGCACCAAATCTGCCAGTCTCTCACCGTCACCATGCACCATTCTTTCCACAACCACGACAGCCACCACCTGCACAACTCAACAAACCCAGAATCGCATCAGCCTTCATTGCAAGTTCATTAACACAACCAAATACAATTAGACCTGCAAAGCCAGAATTCCAATCGCATATCGCATCACCTTCATCTTCTTTGCACCTTGCCTCCTCCATGGCAGCCACATCGCGCACCGCCGCGCCACCACCATCAGCGAGATCCATCTCCATTTGCGAGACCTGCAACCCAGAAAAACCACGATTTCGCAAGAGCACCCAGAACCGCACGTTAGTTTCGTCCACCACCACGTCGTCGCCATCAAGCCGCGCCGACAACCATCCAGAAGACGCATCCACCACCTGCATCAAAACCAGACCTGCAAGCAAAAATTGGCAAACCAGAATCTCCTCTCCCATTCACGCGGCGCAGCAAGCAGAATGAGCTTTCCAAACCCCTTTACCCCCAATTGCAAAACCTAATTTTGGGTTGGAAAGGGGTAGACACGTGGCATGCTCTCATTGGCCACGTCCATATGAGTCAAAGTCTGGTCAACTAGGGGCTTTCTTGCAATTTCAGGAATTAAAAAGTGGCTGAAGTGTAAATATTGGAATTATCAAGAGTTGACCTGTAGTTTTGGAAAGACAGAAAAGCTAGAAGATAAAATTAGTTGTTGAACTAATTTAAATTGGGCATATTAACAGAAAATATCTTCCAAATAATATTAAAATTATCTAAATCTTTTAGTTATTTGGAAGATATAAGATAAAAGATTCTATCAACTGAATATTCAAAGTCCAAGCCCAATCAAACCTATATAAAGAGACCCAGGGAGGCAGAAGGGAGCATCATTCATTCATTCATCCACCACTGCTTTCACTCTTCTTTCATTATGTGTTTCTAAGCTTCTAGGGCTATTCTGCTGTAATTTCATTATGGANTCTGAGGTTAAGTGAATTAATGCAATTGTTTATTTTGATTATTGATTTAAGTTGTTCTCTTTCTATGTCTTTCATCTCTCTATCATATTAAAAGCAAAGATTTTTGCATCATTATGTGTTTGAATCTACATGCATATTAATTATATGAGTTCTAGGGTTTCTAGGTTTAATTGAGAATCTACTTTGATTTAATTTAGG
>NW_014542920.1:67456-69943 GCF_000741045.1 Vigna radiata var. radiata | reverse complement strand
TTTTCGCCGAGGGATCGGGTTAAGGTTAGGCCAAGAAAGTTTGCATAACAATTAGATAATCAAGCACATTAAACAAGAGGAGTAGATAAGAGGGAGTGGATTAGATGAAATTGTCAACCCCCAACAACCCCATTCGTCCATAGCCTTTTTCGTCAGTTGAATCAACCCATTGCATGTTTATTTTCTGTCCTTGCATTCACAACAAATAATTCTTTCTCTACAAGTCTTACGATTTTGATTCACACGAAAGATAACACCTTTTGAGTCTCTTGGGAAGAACGATATTGGGTATTACCGATTATATTACTTGCACGATCTGGTACACTTGCGAGTGAGTCAACAGACATACACATGCAATTCAATCAATTATCCAGATTAAGTCACTACCATTCATGATTCTCTGTAAACAGTGCACACAACAATAAAACTCTGAAGCTCAATACCTCACATGATCAGGCTTTCTCACTTCTCACATGAATCCTACTTAACATCAAAATCACAATCATGAATCACTTACTCATCTGTTCACATAGCTAGTGAACCATCAATTTGGATATCAACATTCACACATTCTCAATCATCATCCACAATCAATCATCAATAGCAAACAACTCACCATGCAATAAATTGGAACTATTATCTGAATAAGTGTACAAGCCAAGCATAGACTCAAACATAAATGTAACCTATACTACTAATTCAAACTATAAAGAAAAAGAAAAATAAAAATCCCTGTCATATGTTGGCATCCATCAGTAGATGCTCTCAATGCAGATCCTCATCTGATTTATCATCCTCCTCCTCCTGGGCATCCTCAAAATCTTCATCATCCTCCTGGTCATCATCCTGTCCTCCTGAAGTTCCAGCAACTCTAGACCCACTACCATGTGCCTGTCCTCGAGGCCAAGCCATCACACTACGGAACTCATCCATAGTCCACCTGTGTACTGGTGGCTGGTCATAAAGTCCTATGATCATCTCGGCAATGGCCTCCTGCCCTCTACAAAGGGACTTCATCCTCGCCTCCATCACAGACATGTACATGTCTCTCATCTGGAAAGGCTCTGGCTACTGTGCTGGTGCATCTGCAGGCTCATCCACCTGCTTGCTGCTACCCTCCTAGGACGTCTCCTAGGGACTGCTCCAGCTAGCTCGTCACCTCTACAAAACTGATGAAAATAGGAGGCATCAATAGATCTCCTCGTCCTCTCAAAGGGTGGAACTAAAGTGTCCACTCCTACTTGCTAACACAAATATGTGATTAGGGACGGATGTCCCAGTGGTGTCCTGCTACTCACAGTGTTGGCGCAGCTCAAAATCTCACTAGTAATGATCTTACCAACATTCACGTCCATCTGCCTCAACATACAATAGATAACCAGAATCCGATGTAAAGTGATGTCGGAAACATGAGAACATGGCTGGATGTTGGCATGAGTAAATGCCATCTAGTATTTAGCTAGGGGAGTTAAATCTGCCCTAAGGATGTTCATCGGTGCTCCGTTAGGGTTTCTCTGAAAATGCCTCCCAGGGTTACACATTACTCTCTCAATATCCTCATAATCCCTGGCCTACCCTACTATAGCAGCATACCTGCACTGCTCTCCTGGCCACTCAACCCCTAGAAAAGTGTTGATGGTGTCAGGATCATAGTTGATCAAGTGCCCACGTACATAACTGATGTACCTCCTTGTAGACACTCCTCCTCTCGGCAAGGCATTGGCATAAAACTCCTTTACCAACCCCAATACTGGCTGGTGCTGGATAAGTCGTCAGTCTCTCCCAACCTCGCCTCTCAATCTCCAGACAAAACTCTGGAGCCAAGTCAGGAATATACATAACTTTTCTCTCCATCAGCAATCGCCTCTCTTGGACTATAGCAAAATGTTCTTCATGGTTCCTTGAAAGGAACCTTGAAGAATAGTATCTTCTAGGTCTCTCTGGTTCCTTCCTTTTGTTGCCCATTGTCTTAACTCTTTTTGAGGTAGACATTCCTGCATAAATCAATTTCATCCAACAAAATTCATAGAAACATCATTAGAGGTTAGTGCATCATCAGATCATATATTTCTTTGAGGAAAACAGGGCTCCTCAACACACAAAAATCCAAAAATTTCATCATTTAGGAAAAACAGCTACAGACCGCTCTTGACAAATTGGCAAGTGTACCAAATCGTATAAGTAATATAAATGGTAAGACCAAGTATCGTTTCCCAAGAGACTCGTATGGCTTCCTCGTTCGCGTGAATTAAAATAATAAGACTTGAGAAATTCAAATTTATAAATTGGGTTTGAGAGCAAAAATATTAACATGCAAAATAAAGGTTGATTCAATTGACAAGCGAAAACAATGGATGAATGGATGTTGGTGGGTACTAACAATTTCATCTATTCCGCTCTCTCTTACATACTACCCTTGAATATTAGATTGATACAATTGTTATGCGACTTTCTTAGCCTCCCCTTAACCCGATCCCTCGGCGAAAA
>NW_014542920.1:56841-67036 GCF_000741045.1 Vigna radiata var. radiata | reverse complement strand
GGAAGAGCAAACCCTAGAAAAGATGAAAAGGAGCCTAAGCATCCAAGAGATCCTCTCCAGAGAGCAAAATTAGGTCTGGTCGTTCTCCCCTGTCAAAAGAATGACTCTGAATTCGTAGTAGGGGTATATATAGGTGAGGAGCGCGTCAATATCAGGCCCAAGTCCAGCGAGCCACCGCCAGGCGGTTTAAGTGTGCCGCCGGGCGGTTTCCCTCAGTGTCAAATGCCCTGTCTACTTCTCATCCTGGACCGCCCGGCAGTTTAAGTATGCCGCTGGGCGGTACGTCGACTCTTCAAAACTTCATTTTTCTGCTCTTTTCTTGAGTCAACGACCTATATCTTCAACTCCATTCTTACTTTTATCAAATTAGTTACAAAACAAAGCTCATTCCGAGTAGTAAAGGGTGTAATTTGGTCCAAATTGACATATGACAATAACTGTTTTTCAACCTTCATCAACCGCCCAACGTCAAAGGAGACCGCTCAGGCGGTTTGCCTCAGATCGCGCCACCGCCCAGCTCCAAAACATACCGCTCAACGGTGGCGGCTAGGGTTTTTCAAAATCCTTGCCTATTTGATCCTAATCTCCACTCTTTTGCTAAAATCATCAATCCAGACAAAAATCATGCAATTCAATCGGTTCAAATAGTTCCTATTCTATCAATTCATGCATAGAAATCAAAAGCCCTAATTTATCATGTTCCTAAGCATGTTCTTCAACAAATCCCAAAATAGAAACCTTAAATATTGAATTCGCATACTTACTTGAGTGAAGATTATTAATACTTGTAGAAAAATTGCTTAATTGATGATGTATGTCCTCTCCAATGCAAATCCCTCAACCAAAAACCCCAAACTTTGACAAAGTAATGGTGGAAAAATGAATTTTTGGTGAGTGGGTGAATGAGAAATTAAGGAAATCTCTCTAAAATGCTCTTGAAAGTGAAAGGAGAGTGTTAGGGCTTAGGGAGACCGCTCAGGAGAAATGCAAAGAAGGGTTTCAAAGTGAAAAATGTGAAAAACCGCTAAGCTTTTAAGCAAAGCCGAGACCATCAGCGCCGCAACCGCTCAGCGGTAAAATGGACCGCTCAGCGGTCTGCGCCTAATTTCACTTTTTCTTCTTTGCTTTCTTTTGAGTAATCTTTCCTTCTAGCACTTAATTTCATCCTTCAATTTTTCAAATATATGCTTTTCCCCTCTCAGATGCAATCATTAACATGTAATGCAACTTAACACAGGATTAAAACAAAACAAACAACTGGGTTACCTCCCAGGTAGCGCTTATCCTTCTAAACCTACGAGCCTGACCCAAACCTGTTTAGCACTCATCAGTAAGTGCTTATCCTTCTAACACCCTTCAGTAGGTGTTCTTACCTTGTATCCTTCAGTAGATACATAAAAGATTTAGCATCCCTCAATAGATGCTACCCAAAAGGTGTTCAAAAATTCAATAAAGTAAATAACCCTAAAACTACAAATGTTTATACAAAGTGGGATTTAGATATAATCAATTCATTCCATCCAGGTTGGGATCCTCATCAACCCAACTCATCAATTGCTTTTTATCCACTTCTTTATGGCTCTTGTGAATGGTTTCCTGATTTCCAACTTGCCATCTTCTCGACTCTTAATAACAAGCCACTTCTTGTTCTTGAATCTCACTTGTGCTCCTATTGGAAGTGGTGTGTATTCAGTGTGGATAGTGCCTCCTTTGTCAACCTCCTCATCTTCAGGTACTTGCAAAACATTACAACTATTAGAATTAGTACCTATTGTGTTGTCCTTTAGTGCAACTTTTCTTCTTGATTTCTTATGTTTGTCCCTTTTCTTCATTTTCACATTCCTTCCTTTAGAGTAATTATACATTAACACATATTCTTGATCTTTCAAACTTATTATTCCATCATGAATACACATCACCATTCTGGAAGTCTGATTAAGGTTGAAAAACAGTTATTTTCATATGTAATTTTAGACCAAATTACTCCCTTTACTGCTTAGAATGAGCTTAGAATCAAGCAAAACTCAATAAATGAGTCTGTAGAGAGTCAAAAGTTATTTTTAGCGATATTATGCTTGTTTTGCATTATTTTGTAGCAATTTTGAGAAATTGAAGAATGTAGTTGAAGATGAAGGTCTTAGACTCAAAAAAAGGAAAGAACGGTTGAAGATCAAACGGTTGCAGTGCAAAAAAGTCAAGCAGAATGCAAAAAAGTCAACCAGTTAACCAGAAAAAGTTGACCAAACCGTTGGGCGGTTGACCGGAGCGTCGAACGGTTGTTTTTGGCGCCGGGCTATTCTCTGATGGTCCTGGGCTTGAATTTTGTACTTTTCCTGGTTATAAATAGCCCTAGTGCGAGTTTAGATGTATTCTTTTGACAGAAGGGGGCGACCATACCTAATTTCACTCTCTGGAGAGGATCTCATAGATGCTTAGGCTCCTTTTCATCTTATCTAGGGTTTGCTTTTCCATTTTTCATCTAGTTTCACCATGACCATGGTGAACTAAACCCTATTGTTGTTGGGTGAAACAATGTAATATTTTGATACTCTCTTTTATTGAAACTCTTGTTTACTTATATGGTTTCCATATGCTTTGATTGTTAATTGTTGGGTTCTCATATGTGCTTAATGCTTTTATCGTTTAACTCATTCGATAATTGTTGTTTGTCTTTATTGATACAGGGACGTACAGTAATGTCATGAACTGGTGAGTAATTCCTTGATTAAGCAATACCACCTAGGGATAGGGATAGGACGATCAATTGTTTTTCACTTCTACTCTATAATGCTTTACTAATTGCTAAGGGAGGCTAGGGATAGCAAGCCAGTAATTAGTAATAGGCTCTTTTCACCGAGGGATCGGGTTAAGGGTAGGCTAAGAAAGTTGCATGACAATTAGTTAATCAAGCAAATAAATCAAGAGGAGTAAATAAGAGAGAGCGAATAAGATGAAATTGTAAACCCCCAACAACTCCATTCATCCATTGTTTTCTTCTCGTCAATTGAATCAATCTCTTTTGCATGTACATATTTTATTCTCATACTCAATTAATTAATTTTTCTTTTCAAGTGTTACGATCTTAATTCACACGAACGATAAGGCCTTTCGAGTCTCTTGGGAAAACGATACTTGGACTTACCATTTATTATTACTTGATACGATTTGGTACGCTTGCCAATCCGTTAACAAAGTCCTCATGAAAGGTCTTCCTAAAATTAATGGAATCCTTCCTTCATTCTCCATATCCATGACTACAAAGTCAATCAAGAATTCCACTGAAATAGGAATTATACAATAACATTGTTGTGAGAAAAAGGAATTTTGAAAAGTGATGAATTGTTTGATGAAGATGTGGAGAGCCAAGGTTTGTCTTGTTTGCTTGAGGACAGGCAAAGTTCTAAGTTTGGAGTTGTGATAACGGTTTAAAAACCGTTATTTTCATACTTAAATTTTATATCAAAACACACCCTTTATTGCTTAGAATGAGCTTAAAGTCAAGTAAAACACTTAGTTGAGTCATGAGAGAGTTAAAAGTTGGTTGTAGAGATATTATGCTTGTTTTTACATTGCTTTGCTGGGTTTTAAGGTGAACTGAAGATGGAAGTGTAGTAAGGTGGACTTAGACCCGTGAAAGAGGAAGAAAAAGGATGAAAAGAAGGGTCAAGTGAGCCGCTGAGCGCTAGAATGGATCGTTGAGCGTCCAGAGCGATTAGAGGGAAACCGCTCAACGGTAAAACTGATCGCTGAGCGGTCCAACGGCTAAAAGGGAAACCACTGAGCGGTTTACTTATGCGCTTGGGCGGTTGTCTGTTTTTATTAGCTAGATTATGTAATCTTTCTGTTATCTTTTTGGGCTTATATATAGCCCTAGTGCGAATCAAAACACATTCTTTTGGCAGAGAGAAACATCCAGAGCTATTCCACACACCTTGGAAGAGGTTCCTTGGATGCTTAGGTTCCAATCTACCAAGTTTAGGGTTATTTCTTCCATTATTTCATCATATTTCATTTAGATTCACCATGATTATGGTGAACTAAACCCTAGATTGTTGGGGAACAAAGTAATCTTTTGAAACTCTTGTTTGTCTTTATTGATACGGGAATGTACAATAATGTCATGAACTGGGGGGAATTCCTTGATTAAGCAATACCACCTAGGGATAGGGGTGGGATGATCAATTTTATTTTGCTTTCGTTTATCATGCATTATTAATTACTAGGGGAGGCTAGGGATAGCAAGCCGGTAATTAGTAATAGGCTCTTTTTGCCAAGGGATTGGGTTAAGGGTAGACCAAGAAAGTTTGCAGGACAATATGATAAATAAGCAAATTAAATAAGAAGAGTAGATATATAAGGGTGGATAAGATGAAATTGTAAACCCCAACAACTCCATTCATCCATAGTTTCTTTTAGCCAATTGAATCACTGCATTTGCATGTTTACTTTTGTTCTTTGCATTCAAACATCAATTTAATTCTTTTCTCAAGTCTTACGCAATTGGTTTACATGAAAAGTAAGGCCTAAGAGTCCTTTGGGAAACCATACTTGTACTTACCCATTTTATATTACTTGATAACGATCTGGTACACTTGCCAGGGACTTAACAGCTATCTGGATAAAGATGAGAAAGGTAAGGACGTTGACCAGAAAATGTATAGAGGTATGATTTTTTCCTTACTTTACTTGACTGTTAGCTATCCACATATCATGCATAACGTATGTTTATGTGTTAGGTTTCAGTCTTGTCCAAAAGAATCCCACTTGACTGCTGTAAAAAGAATTATGAAATATCTTAAAGGTACTGACACAATAAGCTTATGGTACCTTAGGGGTGCTAATATATCCTTACAAGGGTACAACAAATCTGATTTTGGTGGCTGTGTTAAGACTCCGGTAAGTGTACCGAATCGTATCAAGTAATAAAAATTGTAAGACCAAGTATCGTTTTCCCTAGAGACTCATTGGCTTAGGCAGTCATTGATAACGGTCTAAAAACCGTTATTTTCATACTTAAATTTGATATTAAAACACACCCTTTATGGCTTAGAATGAGCTTTAAATCAANTAAAACACTTAGTTGTGTCTTGTGAGAGTCAAAAGTTGGTTTTAGAGATATTATGCTTGTTTTACATTGTTTTACAGGGCTTTAAGGTGAATTGAAGATGGAAGTGATGTAAGGTGGACTTAGACCCATGAAAAAAGGAGAAAAATGATGAAAAGAAGGGTCAAGTGAGCCGCTGAGTACCAGAATGGACTGCTGACCGCTCAGAGCGATTAGAGAGAAATCGCTTAGCGGCAAAACTAACCGCTGAGCGGTTAAAGCGGCAAGAGGGAAACCGCTGAGCGGTGAACTTGGGCGCCTGGCGGTTGTTGATAATGGTTCAAAAAGGGTTATTTTCATACTTAATTTTGATATCAAATGCATCCTTTTGACTTAGAAACTTGCTTGGAATCATGAGTTTTCTTTATTTTTGTGAATAAAAGAGTTGAGGACGTGTTTTATGATTTTTTTCGTTAAATTCCCTTGATTTTGTAGGTTTTTGGAATGATTTGAAAGAATGGTTGAATTATCAACTGGTTGGAATGCAGAAAAGTCAAACAGAATGCAGAAAAGTCAACCAGTCAACCAGAAAAGTCAACTAGCCAACCAGAAAAGTCAACCAGTTGACTAGAATGCTGAAAAGTTGACCAGAGTGCAGTTGACCAGCGCCCAGCAGTGAAATTGAGCGTCGGGCGGTGGCGCGACTTGAGGAAAACCGCTGGGCGATGAAATTAGGCGTCGGGCGGTTGTCAGATGGGCCTGGACCTGTTTTAGGTTATTTTTTATGATCTATTTGGGCTTGGGCTTGTTTTATGTCATTTTTATGCCCTATTTAAAGGCTAGAACGTCTTAGGGTTGGTATCTTTTGATGGCTTAGGCACAGAAACACACTTTTCACCCCTTTGGGTAGATTTGGAGATGGTGACAGCTCTCTTTTTCTCCTTTTTAGGGTTTGTATCTCTTTCATTCCATTATTCACCTAATTTCTCCATGACGATGGAAAACTAGTCTTATTTGTTGCTGGGGAAAGATGTAACCTCTAAATTCTCATATATTGAATTTCTTATTTATTTATATGCTTGTCGTATGCTTTGATTATCAATTGTTGGGTTCTCATATGCGCTTAAAGCTTTTATTGTTTAACTCATTCGATAACTGTTGTTTGTCTTTATTGATATGGGAACGTACGGTACTGTCATGAACTGGTGAGAAATTCCTTGATTAAGCAATACCACCTAGGGATAAGGGGGTAGGACGATCAATTGTTTTTGCTTTTGTTCTTAACGCGTTATTAATTACTAGGGGAGGCTAGGGATAACAAGTCAGTAATTAGTAATAGGCTCTTTTCGCCGAGGGATCGGGCTAAGGGTAGACCAAGAAAGTTTCATGACAATTAGATAATAAAGCGAATCTAATAAGAATAGTAGATTTATGAGAGTGATTGGGTGAAATCTGAATCCTAGCAACAAATCCATCTCATTTTATCAACATCATCCATCCACTTTTGTGTTTAACCTCAATTGATCAAATTGCATTCATGTTTACTTTTCCGCACTTTACATTCAAAAACCCTAAAAATATTTTGTTCTTATAGTCTTGATTGGTTAAGCAAAAGCACAACAATTTAGTGTCGTGAGTCTCTTGGGAAAGCGATACTTGGACTTACCATTTATTATTACTTGATACAATCTGGTACACTTGCCAGAATGTTAACACGTTTTTGGCGCCGTTGCCGAGGACTCATGGTAGAACTATTCTATGTGTGTGATTCTTAACTAATTAGACTTTCTATCTTTCTATCTCTTTATCTATCTTTTTATCTTTCTTTTCCTTTGTTTCAAAAAAAAAAACGAAAATAAAAAAAAAAATTATTTTTTACTATTTTTGGTTTTTTTGGGCTAATTCTGTGTTCTAGTACAGTGTTCTTTAGTGTATGTAGGATAAAATTTTTGGTACTAGGAGAACAAGATCATCAGGAGGCAGATAAGAAAGGAGAATTGGTTCACCAACACCCTGATGTGAAAAGTGACAAACCCATATCTGGCATATCAGTGGAATTCAAGAATAAGTTATGGGTTGTCAAGACTATCAAAGCAAACAAAATTCTGAAGATGGAGGATCCTTAGAGTTGGTGACAAGAAAAGTCTCGAGATGCTGTTGGTGGCATGGAGGAAGGAAGAACGCCAACAGAAAATATCAACACCTACTGATGGGTGTTTGGGCTTTACCGGGTCAAGCTAATGACGTTAAAAGAGCGCTTGCTGGGAGGCAACCCAGTTTCTGAATATTTTATCTTTAATTTCGTTTTGATTTTATTTGATTTAATTTAATTTTATTTGATTTGATTTTATTTGATTTGATTTTATTTGATTTGATTTGATTTGATTTGATTTGATTTGATTTGATTTGATTTTATTTTATTTTATGTGATTTGATTTGATTTGATTTTATTTTATTTGATTTGATTTTATTTGATTTGATTTTATTTGATTTGNTGAAGATGGAGGATCCTTAGAGTTGGTGACAAGAAAAGTCTCGAGATGCTGTTGGTGGCATGGAGGAAGGAAGAACGCCAACAGAAAATATCAACACCTACTGATGGGTGTTTGGGCTTTACCGGGTCAAGCTAATGACGTTAAAAGAGCGCTTGCTGGGAGGCAACCCAGTTTCTGAATATTTTATCTTTAATTTCGTTTTGATTTTATTTGATTTAATTTAATTTTATTTGATTTGATTTTATTTGATTTGATTTTATTTGATTTGATTTGATTTGATTTGATTTGATTTGATTTGATTTGATTTTATTTTATTTTATGTGATTTGATTTGATTTGATTTTATTTTATTTGATTTGATTTTATTTGATTTGATTTTATTTGATTTGATTTTATTTGATTTGATTTGATTTGATTTGATTTGATTTTATTTTATTTTATTTTATTTGATTTGATTTGATTTGATTTGATTTTTTTTTGGGTTATGCGCTGCTTCTGATGGCAGTAATAATAGCATCTACTGATGGATGCTTCTACAACATCTACTGATGGATGTTAGGTGATTTGGTGTCTACTGATGGATGCCAATGAAGATAAGAAAGATTAGCATCTACTGATGGATACTATATGGTTAGAAATTTACTGATGGATGTCACTAACGGCGTTTACTGGTGAATGCTACTAGGATAACATCTACTTAGTCCGCCAGAAAATCACGTGTTTCCCGTAGTGGAAGAGATCCTCAACTCTCCTTGGGTGACTTTTGACTGTGGAAAGTATTTGCTCAAGAATTTAGATGCCACAGTCTCCCACGTAGTGAAAGTTCCTTCTGGAAAGGAGTTTAGCCACATCTTGGCATTACCTCCAAGTGAAAAAGGGAACAAACTGAGTTTGATCCAATCATCTTTACACAAATTTCATTAAAGGTAGTCAAATGATCATAAGGATTCTCATTCGGCAACCCATGAAATTGGTTGCTCTGAACTAGATGAATCAGTGTAGGGTTCATCACCATATTTGTTGTAATGTCCCTTGGCATGGCTATGCTGTTAAAATGCAAGGACCCGACTACATTTGATGCGTCAGCAAGTGTGCGTCTAGGAGGAGTTTGATCTGCTATCTCCTCAGTATTTTGAATAGAAACCTCTGGTGAGGATTGTATAAGTCTTTCAAGAGAAGGGAATAGTTCATGTTATAGTCTCCTTACTTTCCTCCCCCTCCTGTCACTTAGTCCTTCGAGTAGAGGTTGATTTTTCTTGCTCCTAATGTGGATTGCTTCTTGCATAAAAAAGAAAAAAAACCCTAAAAGCACTTTTATAAAAAATAAAACAAAATATATACAAAGTCAATTTTAATCAAAATCACACTAATAGTAAAGTTAAACCACGAGTCCCCGACAACGACGCCAAAAACTTTTTAAGCCTCTGGCAAGTGTACCAGATCATTATCAAGTAATATAAATGGTAAGATCGAGTATCGTTCTCCCGAAGGAATCAATGGCCTAGACGTTCCTGTGATTTGATTGTGTAAAACTTGAAAGAAGAATAAACTGTAGTGTTGATGCAAAACATAATTTAAACATGCAAAATGCAAAAGTTCAATCAATTGACAAAGGAGACTATGAATTAATGGAGTTGTTGGGGTTTACAATTTCATCTTTATCCACCCTCCTATATCTACTATTCTTGTTAAATTCGCTTTATTATCAATGTCATGCAGCTTTCTAATCTACTCAAAACCTGATTCCTCGGTGAAGAGAGCCTATTATCAATTACTAGTTTACCATTCCTAGTCTCCCTAAGTAAATAATAACGCATTATAAACAAAAGTGTAAAGCAATTGGTCGTCCTACTCCTATTCCTAGGTAGTATTGCTTAACCAAGAGAATTCCTATCAGTTCGAGACTTCCGCGTACGTTCCCGTATCGACAAAATCGAGTATCATAACACCGAATGAGTTAAACGATGTAAGCATTAAAATCGGATAAGAAAACCTAAACTATTGATAATACAAGCATGTGAATAAAACAAGAACTTCGATATAAGAGAGTTTCAAAAGCTTACATTGTAACCCAACAACAAAGGGTTTAGTTCACAATTGACATGGTGAAACTAGATGGAATTAATGAAAAGAATGGAAGAATAAACCCTAGAATTGGTGATTCGGAGCTTCCGCATCCAAAAACCGCCTCCAAGGAGTGAAGAAGAAGCTTTGGACGTCTCTGATTGCCAAAAGATTACACTAAGGATCGCACCAGGGCTATTTATAATGTATAAAAGTAACATAATTTTGGCCCAAGCCCATCATTTAGGCGCTCAGTGCCCATTTGACCACTCAACGATGGCCCCTTTAATCGTAAGGCGCTCAGCGGTGGATTCCAATGCTTAGCGGTGGCCCTCAAAATCGTAGGACGCTTAGCAGCGCCGTGTTGGTATCGGAGGGCTTAATTTTTAAAAGAGTTTAGCGCAGCGGATTAAAACACAGAGAGCGTAAAGCGTAACAAGTCACAGTTGAAACAAATTTAGACTTTTTTATAAAACACAATTTTCTTTCAGAAAATTTACCAAGCAGATAACGTGNGTTAATAATAAAACGAGTGTAGGGCAAAAGAAAATCACACAAGGATTTTTATACTGGTTCGATTCAACAGAATCTAC
>NW_014542920.1:45239-50371 GCF_000741045.1 Vigna radiata var. radiata | reverse complement strand
AGCTTGTCCATAATCGATTATTCCAATTAAAAATACAAAGTTTAAGATTTTCCTACTACATCCAAACTCTACAAGTTGCTTTTTAAATAAATCTAATGTTCTCTTTAAATAATACTTCTTGCAGCATCATCAAAACAATTCTTCAGGTTTTACCAATGCTCCTTATTGGTAACACGCCGCTCAAGCGCGAGATAGTGGCTTCTTCCTCGAAGCTGGCGCTCAGCAATGAAATTGGCACTGAGCAGTGGAGTTCACGCTTCTTTTGCTTCTTTTCTTGAGTCCAAGTTCATCCTTCTTTACTTCCATCCTTCAATTCTCATCAAATCCTACAAAAACAATGTAAAAAAAGCATAATATCTCTAAAAACCACTTTTGACTCTCTAAAAACCAAACTAAAGTGTTTTGCATGATTCTAAGCCATAAAGGGTGCGTTTTGATATCAAATTCAAGTATAAAAATAACGGTTTTTAGACCGTTATCAGAGCTCAAGAGGAAGAACCAAGATGGCCCAAAGATGGAAACAACTAGAAGCAATGAAGCACTCGGTATCTCTCAACGCTTGCGGCTGTAGTAGATGGCATCACGTTGCACAAATGTAAAACTCGTGTGCTTTTAGAATTTAGCAACCTCCAGCACATTTTGCACATGTCACCACATGGAGATAGATCCGTGAATGCTGGAAACCATAGGCACCATTAGATTCAACTAGCTTGAAGGAGATATCACTATAAATGTCTTTCTTCTTCTTTGTATCGGTACTTTTGGAATTTGAGAGAAAAGAAATGTTGAGCAATTGCTTCCAGCCCTTTCATCACCGAAAGTCATTCATCCCAGTGCTAATCTCCATTTCTCCTCTAGCTTTGATGAGTCGATATTTTATTGATTTCGCATAGTTTATTGTGCTAGAATTAATCAGGGAATTATGCTTAAATGTCTGGTATTTTTCCGTTTTCGCTAATAGTGCTTAATTTGACCGGAAATTCTAATTTTAATTAATTTGAATATTCTGAGCTAATTAATTACATTTTTAATTGCAGGGAAAATTTTGGAGATATATTTTGGAGCATTGGGAAGGAGACAAAATAAATCCAAGACTCTCAAACTAGACATTTTAAATTTTAGTTATATTGTAATTTAATTGTTTAAACTTTTGCACATTGGGCCATTAAAAATATGAGGGGCCCAAAGATTGTAGGACACTTGGCACCTAGGGTTTCCTTTTATTTTTGGGTGGACCCCACCTCATTTTAGAGGACACATGGCCCTAGGGATAGAGAGTTACCAGTTGTCATTGGTATTTTTTGGCTGATTTTTCATTTGGGGAAGAGGGGAATTACATTTTGTTGGAACATTGTTTTTGGAGGCAATGGAAGGCTATGGATGATTGAAGAAGCCAGCCGCCACATTCTATTAGGAGATTTTTTTTGGCTTGGAACGTTTCTTTCCCAGGGGCTGGAACGTTTTTACAATGCAATTTTATTTCAACCATGTTTATGCATTTGGATGATGAATGAATGAAAAATGAGGCTTGTTCTTTTCTTGGGTGCAAACATTTTTTTTGGCTAGCATTTATTTTCCGCATTGGTTCTTTATTTTCCTTTGATCTCAGCAACTACTGTTACATTGATTTTTATTTTTTTTCCGACTCAGAAAAAAAAGGGACTTCATTACGCTGCTTTCATTTTGACGCCACTTACATTCAGGCTTTGTTTTTTTTAACGTTTGTTTTTGGAAGAAAGGGCTGAAACGGTGCTAACTGGGAGAAGAAAAGAGAGGCGCTAATTTTGAATTGGAGATTGGAAGATGTTGTCGGACTTGGAGGATAAAAGCGCAGATTTCATTTTTAATTTAGAGAATAGCCATATTACATTTTGAAGAAGAAGAAAAGATGTGTACGTTGCTGGATGAGATGCTGCAAGCCGGTGATTTGGTTATTGGAAAATTTAATATTTTATTTGGAAAGCACACGTCTTTTTGGGAGAAGAAAGTGGAGTTCATTTTTTTAGTTTATTTATTTTAGAACAACTTTAATTTCTTTAAAAAAAAGCATTGTTTATTATTCCATCATGCATTTTATTTAGTAGTTTAATTGTGCAATTTTCCATTCATGTCGAATGTGCATTTCCGCTTTCTTTGCATGCATTTCATTTTTAATCAAGTGTTTTAATTTTTTTTATTATCTTTTGCATTTTAGTGTTTATCAGCTTTTTCTCATTGTTGCATTCTATCACTGTGTTTTATTGTTGATCTTCTTTTCAAGTGTTGATTTGGATAGTCTTGTTCAAATGTGTATCAAGGTAGAACAACAAAATTTGAGAAAATCCTCTCTCAAGAGAACTCAAGTTCAACCTTCTTTTGCAAGGAAAAGTTTTAAAGAAAAAGAGTCATTCAAACCTCTAGCCAAGATTGTTGAGAAACCCAAGCAAGAATTCTCTTCACACACTCGCACTAGTGAGATCAAGTGTTTCAAATGTCTAGGTAGGGGTCATGTAGATGCTCAATGTCTTACTAAAAGAACCATCATTTTAAGAGGAAAGGACATTTATAGCAGTGAAACTGAAGCCTGATAACGGTTGAAAAACAATTATTTTCATGCTTCATTTGAGATCAAAATACACTCTTTAAGGCTTAAAATGAGCTTAGAATTAAGCAAAACACGTAAGTTAGAGAAGTCAAAAGTTGTTTTTAGAGATATTATGCTTGTTTTGCATTGTTTTGAAGGGTTTTGATAAGAATTGGAGATGAATTGAAAGAAAGGTCGAAGATCAAACGGTTGTAGTGCAGAAAAGTCAACCAGTCAACCAGAAAAGTCAACCAGTTGAACAAAATGCTGAAAAGTTGACCAGAGTGCAATTGACCAGCGCCCAGCGGTGAAAAATGACCGCTGGGCGGTGGCGCGACTCGAGGGAAGCCGCCGGGCGGTGAAATATGACGTCGGGCGGTTGTTTGCTGAGCTTGGCCCTAAATTCTATTACTTTTCTTGGTTATAAATAGCCCTAGTGCGAGTTTAGATGTAATCTTTTGACAGAAAGGGGAGGCTAGACCTAATTTTCACTCCTTGGAGAAGATCTCTTGGATGCTTAGGCTCCTTTTTATCCAATCTAGGGTGTGCTTTTCCATTCTTCCATCATTTTTCATCTAAGTTCACCATGACAATGGTGAACTAAACCCTTTTGTTGTTGGGGAAAACAATGTAATCTTTTGAAACTCTCTTTCATTGAAACTCTTGTTTATTTATATGCATGTCGTATGCTTTGATTATCAATTGTTGGGTTCTCATCTGCACTTAAAGATTTTATCATTTAACTCATTCGATAACTGTTGTTTGTCTCTATTGATACAGGAACATACGGTATTGTCATGAACTAGTGAGAAATTCCTTGATTAAGCAATATCACCTAGGGATAAGGGGGTAGGACGATCAATTGTTTTTGTTTATGTTCTTAACGCGTTATTAATTACTAGGGGGGCTAGGGATAGCAAGCCAGTAATTAGTAATAGGCTCTTTTCGCCGAGGGATCGGGTTAAGGGTAGACCAAGAAAGTTTGCATGACAATCAGATAACAAAGCAAATTAAACAAGAGGAGTAGATAAGAAAGAGCGGATAAGATGAAATTGTAAACCCCCAACAACTCCATTCATCCATAGTCCTTTTCTCGTCAATTGAATAAACCACATTTACATGTTTATTTTGTGTTTTTGCATTCCCACCAACTAATTTTCTTTACAAGTCTTATGATTTCAATTTACACGAACGATAAGGCCTTTGAGTCTCTTGGGAAGAACGATATTGGGTTTTACCAATTATATTACTTGAAACGATCTGGTACATTTTCCAGAGAGTCAACAAAGCCCCACCAATGATAATGAGAGTAAAACAGAAAAAGAAGAGGAAGTGTTTGTGGATGATTGTCAACTTCTCATGATGAGATAGGTGCTTAATAGTCAACCAAGTCTAGAACATCTATCACAAAGAGAGAACATCTTTCATACAAGATGTAAAGTTCAAGAAAATTATTGTTCTCTCATTATTGATAGTGGTTCTTGTTGCAATTGTTGTAGCAAAAGACTGGTTGAAAAATTGAACCTTGTTGTAATACCCCATCCCAAACCTTATAAACTTCATTGGCTAAATGAAGATGGCGATATCACAGTCAAGATTCAAGTTAAAATGGCACTCTTCATAGGGAACTTCAAAGATGAAGTTATTTGTGATGTAGTTCCCATGTAAGCTTGCCATGTGCTATTAGGAAGACCTTGGCAATTTGATCAAAATACTATACACCATGATCTTACCAATACCATAACTGTGCACAAAAAAGAGAAGAAATTTGTGCTTCATCCTTTGACACTTGCCCAGGTAGCACAGGATCAAGCACAAATGAAGTCCACTAGGGAACAAGAAAAACAACAAAAAACAAAGTCAAAAAAAAAAAGAGAAAAGAGTAGTCCTTAGGGATGAAAAAGAGGTGTGGGAGTCTGGTGTTCCCTCCCACAAGGTCACTCAACCTGAAGTTCTTTTGATACGCGGGGCCCAAGCCCACCAAATAAAGGATAACCCAAGAACATGGAGAGGGGTAAAGTGGACATTTCTACAAAGGAGGGGTGTGCTTATCCTCATAAGGGGCTGCATTAGTAATTGTTTTTCCTCCACATGTATAAAACTCATTTGTCACGTGATTCCTAAGGCTTTCTAGAAGCCAAGCTCCTTTAGCACATGTTGATTAGTTGGCATAGGCATTTTTCCTTGTGGAGGCCGAGAGGTTCATCTATAAAACCTCTTGGCATAGTTTGTAACTACACTTTTGGATATTTGAGAGAATAGATATGCTGAAGCATTTTCCAGCGTCTTCTCTCCACCGAGAGTCAAATTCCTTTGTGCTTCTTTTCCTTCTCCTCTAGCTTCCTTCCTAGAGAGGGCTTTCTGAGCTAGTACNCCTGCCACCATAAGCACTTCAATCACCAGCTTCAACCATTATCCAAACACCTCCGCTGCTACTAAATCACTCTTCATTCAATCAGATCTTCCGCTGCCACATACACTCAGTTTCAACTTCATATATCGTTCCACATTCACGGTTCCATTGCCTAAGCTCATGGATCTGGACTGTCTTCCCTTGCTGGCCGTATCA
>NW_014542920.1:34472-36319 GCF_000741045.1 Vigna radiata var. radiata | reverse complement strand
GAGCCTGACCCAAACCTGGTTGGCACTCGTCAGTAAGTGCACTTTCTTCCACCACCCATCAGTAGGTGTACCGTCCGGATATCCATCAGTGGATACCAACAAATTTTAGCATCCCTCAGCCCATACAAATTTGATTGCATATGCGAAATGCAGTATAGCTAGGAAGTGACTCCTAGGTCGTCTCTCAAGGACCAAACTGTTGTTTGAGAATCAGGTCAGACACGAGTTGGGGGGGTTGTAAAAGGTTTTGTTTGTGAATGCAACTGATGAAATTATAAATAAAAATTAAACTCATTCGAACATCATAGAAAGTATTAAAGAGAGTGAAAATGCTAAACCCAATACTAGAGCAAACAAATATCTAGCACAGTTAAAATTATTAATATGCATCACTAAATTAAAAACATAAAGCCCAACTTAACAAATTATGTTAAATTAAATTAAAGCAAAAGAAATAATAAAAGAAAAATGTAACCGAGCTTCCTATCTAAAAGAAAAATGTAACTGGACCTTGGCTTGTGCTCCATCGAAATGGAATGCAAAAGCTAATTTAAGGGAAAACATTGCCACGGTGCAAGACAATGGTTCTATCAAATAATTCATGAAAACCAAATTGAAAAAGCTAGATTAACTTCAACCATTAGCTACTAACGTGGAGCTCTTCTTTCAAGAATTTGCTGCACCGTTTTCATTCAATGAAAATGCTAAAAATAAATGTCCAGCTCTTGCCCAAAAATGCAAAGGAAAAGAAAATATGCTTCTTTAATTCAACCCTTGAAAACCACATGAACAACATTCCCAAATAAAAATCACCGCTTCAATATTCTAATAGATAGATTAAATAAGCATGTGTTTTTCTTAAAGAAAATAAAATGAAAATTAAAGCATGGAGCTTTCATAAGATTCAGCTACTCTTCATTCCATGAGAAATAAAAGAAAAAAAAAACGAGAATTACATTTCTCCTCTTCTTCCGAAAAACATTCCAGCACCTAAAGCTAATTTCCCCCAGCAACATTTAAAGGAACGGAAGCTTAAATAAAAGGTAAAATGGGCGTGGCAGCTGGACATCACATCATGTGCACTTCTTCATGGCTAACAACAATTCACTTTATGGAATAAAATTTGCACAGTGCAGCAAGCCAAAAGAACCTAAAGCAAAAGGCTACTGGATGCTACGTTATCCAAAGAAAAAAATGTTTCAGCAAAAATATAAATGACCAAGATCTTCTAAACAAGTGGCGGCAGCAGCTTCTCAAAGAAATGTTTCAAGCTAAAACAAAAAAAAGAGGTGAAAAAGAGTGTCTCGGCAACTGCTCTTTCATTCAACCAAAGTCTAGTAGCAACATTTTTTTTCCTTACGTTGCAGCTAAAAAAAATTGGAATCTGCCGAGAAGTGTCTCCAAAACGTTGCAACACACCTTCCTTTAATCTTCAATTGCCGAGACCCACTGTCTCTCAAGTGACGGCTGTAGCTTTTTGTGATCCCTAGGACCATGTGTCCTAAAATTGGGGTGGGGTCCACCCTAAAAAAAAATAAAACCTTAGGGTGACAAGTGTCCTACAATTTTATTTGGGCCCCTCATAATTTTTAACAATGGCCCAATGTGCAAAGGTTTGTCTAAAAAGTTTAAACAATTAAAATTACAATACAACTAAAATTTAAAATGTCTAAATGGAGAGTCTTGAATTTATTTTGTCTCCTCCAAATGTCCNAAATTGTGTTTCCAAAATTTTCCCTGAAAATAATAATGCAAATAATTAGCTCAGAAAATTCAAATTAATAAAAATTAGAATTTCCGGTCAAATTAAGCATAATTAGGAAAAACGGGAAAATACCGGACAATTA
>NW_014542920.1:31554-33452 GCF_000741045.1 Vigna radiata var. radiata | reverse complement strand
CATTCCTACTGGCCTTTTTTTAGAACCGTCTGCCATTGTTATCGTCAAATCAGAGGGTTTCAACACAAGTCCACCGATTTCCTTCAAAAGATCCATGGGTATCAAGTTGATGCTGGATCCATAATCTATCATAGCCTTCCCATCCCAATCATTAAGGGAACATAACAGTGTTAAACACCCTGGATCTTTAGCCTTAGGAGGATAATTACTCTTTTTGTGGGTGAACAACAAGATCCTCTTCTTCATCAGTAAGCTTCAGCTCATCCTCCTTGTGATTTTTTATTCTTTCTGAATGGGGAGGACTCTGCTCATTTTCTAAAGGTGACACCGTCAGTTCACCAACTTCTTTTTCCTTAATATTTTCCTCTCCTTCATCTTCACTACTCAGGGTTCAAAGAATTCACCCATTAACGTCTCTTCTTCTTCACTATTAACCACATGGAATGGTTCAATATCTTCCTCCCAACCATCTCGACTATCTTCGTCCCAACCACTCTGACTTGTCATAATCTTGCACTCCCTCTTAGTGTTAGCCTCAGTGCTGGCCCTAAACTGATTTTTTTCTGTAATTTCTATCCTTGTTGCCAGATGCCCAATTTGTGACTCCAGTGATTTAAAGTTGGCATGATTGTTATTCGCTTGCTGCTCATATCTTTTGTAGAAGTCATCAAATCGATTACTCAGGGCTTTGACAGACTCAGTCCAATTACTTACTTGTTGCCACAGAGGTAATCGTTGTTGCTGCCGGACGTTCCCTCCTTGTCCAGAAGAAGCATTCTGGCTTTGCCCAATACTTGGATGATTTTTCCAACCTTGGTTAGAACCACCTTGGTCGAAATTTCCCTGTTTGTATGGAAATTGGGCCCCCATATAATTCACGTCCTATTGCATCTCTTTTGTAAAAGCACATTGACCATTAATATGGTCACCACCACACAAATCACATAATTGTTGTGCCTGGGAAATAGTTCTGAGTCCCCGAGGAAGTTCAGAAACGACCTTTAGCAACTTGTCCAATTTCTGACTGAGGAGGTGATTTTGTGCTACTGTTGCATCTTCAGTGGGGAGATGTAAAAGCCCTCCTTTTTGCGTGCCTCTTTCATTCTGCGAAACTTCATTAAGAGCCATCTCTTCAATTAAATTGTGCACCTCATCTGCTGTTTTTCTGTTAATACTGCCTCCAGCCGAGGCATCTATCATCATTTTGGTCTGAGCGCGCAAACCTCCAAGGAACGCTAGCAAGTATGAAGCTTTATCAAACCCATGAACTGGGGTGGCTCTCAACAATCCTTTGAATCTATCCCATGCTTGCCCCACTATTTCTTCCATTCGTTGTTTAAAAGAAGAGATTTCTAACTTCCCCTGATTGATCTTTGGTGGTGGGAAGAATTTAGTAATAAACTGTTGGACCACTGCTTCGCACGTCCTGAACGTCCCCTCCGGGAAAGAATTCAACCAGTCTTTTGCATTTCCTCCCAGTGAGAAAGGAAACAAACTGAGTCTGATTTTGTCATCCGTCACTCCAGTTATCTTCACTGTGTTGCAAATTTCTCCAAAGACTGTCAAATGCTTGTAAGGATTTTCATTTGACAACCCATGGAATTGGTTGTTCTGGACTAACTGGATAAGTGTCAGACTCATCACCATGCTGGTTGTGTTGTCTATTGGCACTACAATGCTGTTAAAATTTAAGGGGCCAACTGTGTTAGCTGTGTCCCCTAGAGTGCATCTGGGAGGAGGTTGATTGGCCATCTCCTCAAGATTTGGTTCAACAGTCTCAGGTGGAGTAACTTCTGGAGAAAGAGATCTTTCACAAAAAGGGTGTCTCTTCCTCCTCTCGTATGGTAGACCTTCTAGCAAAGGTTGTTGGTTTTTCCTACTTCTAGTATGTATTGTCT
>NW_014542920.1:22954-27789 GCF_000741045.1 Vigna radiata var. radiata | reverse complement strand
GAGTCCTTAGCCCTTTATTTATAGGCTCTGGATTGATATAAGATTAGTAGAATATAAACAGAATAAAATATAAACAAACTTACTTGACATATCTCAGTTTGGATATGATTTGATAATATCTCTGTTTGGATATTATTTGATGATATCTCTGTTTGGATATCATTCACTCCTGTGATGCATTGACTGATTTCTTATCTTGTTGACGGGTCGTTTGGAAACCAACCGCTGGATAGATCCTACCGTACACTACCCTTGATTATTAGATTGATTAAATTGTTATGTGACTTTCTTAGCCTCCCCTTAACGCGATCCCTCGGCGAAAAGGGCCTAATATCAATTACCGGCTTGTTATCCCTAGCCTCCCCTAGTAATTAATACCGCNTTATAAACAGAAGTTAGCGCAATTGATCGTCCTACCCCTATCCCTAGGTGGTATTGCAAAATCAAGAGATTACTCACCAGTTCATGTCATTACCGGACGTCCCCATGTCAATAACGACAAATAACGATATACCGAATGAGTTAAACGATAAAAGCCTTAAGCACAGATGATAACCCAACAATAATCAATCAAGAAATATGGAGACCATATAAATAATCAATAGTTTCAATAAGAGAGAGTATCAAAAGATTACATTGAATTCCCCAACACCAATAGGGTTTATAGGTGAGGAGCGCGTCAAAATCAGGCCCAAGTCCAGCGTGCTACCGCTGGGCGGTTTGAGTGTGCCGCCCAGCGGTTTGCCACAACCTGCCGCCACCGCCCGGCGGCAATCGCCCCCGCCCGATGACAATCGCCAACGCCCGGCGGTTTCTCTCAACGTGAAATGCTGCCTACTCCTCGTCCTAGACCGCCCGGCGGTTTAAGTGTGTCGCTGGGCGGTACGTCGACTCTTCATAACTCAACTTTTCTGCTCTTTTCTTGAGTCAACGACCTGTATCTTCAACTCCATTCTTACTTTTCTCAAATTAGCTACAAAACAATGCAAAATAAGCATAAAATCGCTAAGAAAAAACTTTTGACTCTCTCCAGACTCATTTATTGAGTTTTGCTTGATTCTAAGCTCGTCCTGAGTAGTACACATATTAACGACAAGTACACACTACTCTAATCCAAATCTGACACGAATCACCCAACTAAGCGAAGGCTAATTCGGTCTTCAAAATTGCAAACTAAGTGAATGCAATGCTCAAATCCAATTAGTTCTGCACCATACAGTCTAATAAACTAAGCGAAGATTAAACTCCGATTAGGCAATTAAGCGTATACCTAATCACAGGCACACAACAGATTAAATATTGAGCTAAATCAAAGCAGCACTAAGACAATTAAAGTGCAATAGTCTCATGAATAAACTACTCTAGCCTCTAATCCAACACAGTTAACCGACTAAGCGAAGGTTAATCATGCTATCATAATCGCGAACTAAGCGAACGCAATACACCTATTCCATCCTATGTGTTCTATACAGATCGATCAACTAAGCGAAGATACAATCACCAACTGGGAAACTAAGCGTATACCCATTGCAAGAACACGGTCAGATTTCATAGAATGTTAGGCGGAGCAGAATAAACACAAGAACAGTCCAAGAAATCTCAGGGAAACAAAGTAATTTTATTAATGACCAACCCGACTAACTTAATCTAACATGACAGTTAAATTATCACTACCAAACATACTAGACAACATTAAAGTAAAAGAAAATAATAAACCTACTCAACATATAATGTAAAATATTCTAAAGCAAAAGAAAGAAGCAAGCAAAATTTTCTTCTACCAATTCACATGACACATGCACCTACCAAAAGGACATTGAAATTGCAAATGCTTCAAGAACCACTTTCTGGCCGTGACATCCATTCTTCAATGTGCGAAAGAAGAAATGAAATTGCTTCTACAATGGGATCCGTGCCTACTTCTCCCAGCCAACATCGTACACCATTTTCTAAAAGAAAACTAATGAAAATAAAATATGCTTCTTTCCTCCAAGCAAAGATAAGGAAAAGAAATCACCTTCTCATTCCAAAAGAAATAATAATTTGCTTTTAATCCATTCCAACACCTTAACGTCATGTGCAATAAATAAAGTCACCCTTTTTCCCAAGAAAAATCACCAGCTGAATGAATAAAATGAGCAGCACCGCTTTTCTAAAACAAAGGAAGCAAATGGAATTGATAAAAAAAATTCAACAGCGTGCACAAGAATCAGCACCGTCACTCTTTCCCAAACAAAATGAAATCAACGTTTTTATATATAAAAGCAAAGAGCACCATGAGCTTCTTATAAGAAAATGGAATTTGCTTCCTCCAAATAAATCTCGTGTTCTTCTTCATTCATCCTATGCCAATCAACGTGAACATCATGAGCTCTTCCAAAAACCACGTTCTAGCCAAAAATGAAAATTCAAGTGACGGCTTCCCCCAAATCCCTACGGCCGTGAAGTATGTATAGAAATCTATTTTATCAAAATTGGCCCAATCTACAAAGATTAAGACAAAAACATTCTACACTACTACAATATAATTTAATTAATTCTAAATTCTGTTTTTGGAGAGTCTAGAATGAATTGATGCCCTTCCAAAATTGCCCTGAAAATAATAATAGGAATAATTAAGCTCAAATAATTCAAATTAATTAAAATAAGAATTATTGGTCTAATTAAGCCCAAATGGTGAAAATGGCACAATAATTAAGAATTAAGCACAATTCATTAACACAATTCGGTGCGAGAAACTAAGTGAATAGTATAAAATATTGATTCATCAATCATGAGCTAGTCCTTAAGCATGTGGTGGTGGAACTCCCCTCCTAGGACATCTCTGATGTCCTGGCTGGCCAGCTTCCTCTCCTCCACAGCATTGCCTAAAATAGGCTTCATCAATGGCCTTTCTTGGCCTCTCCAGTGGTGGAATAGAAACATCCACTCCATCTTGCTGACACAGGTGTGTGATAAGAGAAGGATGTCCTAGAGGTGCCCTGTTATTTGTGGTGGTGCAATAGCTCTTAATCTCATCTGCAATTATCTGGCCAATGTTCACATTTAGTCCACTAATCACACAATACAAGAACATGTCCCTAGCCTAAGTGATATCCGAGACTTGTGTGCATGGTTGAACATTGGCATGTGAGAATGTCATCCAATACTGCGCAAGAGGTATGAGATTAACCCTCTTAACGTGCACAACTACTCCACTGTTATTCCTGTAAAACCGCCCTCCAGGCACATAAAGTACTCTATCTATATCATCCACATCAACACCCTCCTCTATGTTCATTGCAAATTGGCACTGCTCTCCAACCCACTCGGTCTCTAGGAACCTGTTTATGGATTCAAGGTCATACCTAACTGATAGCTCCATCTACGGTGCTATGTCACGAACCATGAGCCTTCACACAATGATTTGGTTGACAACGGAAATGAACGGTTGAAGCAGAAAAAAACTCTACAACGATGGTGTGTGAAGAATGAAGGTGATATGCAAGAAGTGCTTTCGGTAGTGGTGGATTTAACTTAGAAGGCCTTCTCTCGGAAGGAAGCTAGAGGAGAAATGGAGATAAGCACTAGGATGAATTACTTTCGGTGATGAAAGGGCTGGAAGCAATTGCTCAACATTTCTTTTCTCTGAAATTCCAAAAGTACCGATAAAAAGAAGAAGAAGGAGATTTCTAGTGATATCTCCTTCAAGCTAGATGAATCTAATGGTGCCCATGGTTTCCAGCATTCACGGATCTATCTCCACGTGGTGACATGTGCAAAACGTGTTGGAGGTTGCTAAATTCCAGAAGCACACATGTTTTATATTTGTGCAACGTGATGCCATGTGCTGTAGCCGCAGGACCTTGATGTATTGTGCTAGGACCCCGTGTATCATCTCCTCCCTCTTGAGAAGGATTTGTCCTCAAATCTAGAGGTTGGTCATCATTTGTGTCATATCCTGCAAAATGTTTAAGGTCAGATACAATAAAAGTAGAGTGGACTCTATATTCTGGCGGAAAATCTATCTGATAAGCATTATTATTTATCCTCCGCAAAACTTTAAAGGGACTATCTCATTGAGGTTTGAGTTTGGATTTTCTTAAAAGTGGAAATCTCTCTTTTCTAAGATGTATCCAAACTAAATCACCTTCATTGAAGACTACTTCTTTTTTACCCTTATTGTGAATCTTGGCATATCTCTCATTTTGTTGTTGAATTTGACTCCTAACCTTTGATGTAAATCTTTGATAAACTTGGATTTAGGTACTCCTTCTTGATGAATAAAATCAAAAGAAGTAGGAAGAGGTATCAAATCCATAGGTGTCAAAGGATTAAAGCCATATACAACCTCAAAAGGAGAAATTTTAGTAGTTCCATGAACTACTCTATTGTAGGAAAACTCAACATGAGGAAGATATTCATCCCAAGATTTGTGGTTTCCTTTCAAAATTACCCTCAACAAAGTGGATAGAGATCTATTTACTACTTCAATTTGACCATCCGTTTGAGGATGACAAGTAGTAGAAAAAGATAACTTAATCCCTAATCGAGACCATAAGGTCCCAAAAGTGACTAAGAAATTTTGTATCTCTATAAAAAATTATAACCCGACGTAACCCATGAAGTTTGACCACATCTCGAAAGAATATCTTGGCAATGTTGCTTGCATCATCAATTTATGGCAGGGTATAAAGTGAGCCAATTTACTAAAACAATCCACTACCACAAAAATATAATCAATTTGATGGGTGTCGCGGCCCATACAAATTTGATTGCATATGAGAAATGCAGTATAGCTAGGGAATGACCCCTAGGTCGTCTCCCAAAGACCAATTTTGCGGTTTGAGAATCGA
>NW_014542920.1:21381-22684 GCF_000741045.1 Vigna radiata var. radiata | reverse complement strand
ACTCAGACCTCTAATTCAACAGAGTTAACCGACTAAGCGAAGGTTAACCCGGTTTTCATAAAAGCGAACTAAGCGGACGCAATGTTAATGTCAAATCTAATTTACACCATGCAGTTACATCGACTAAGCGAAGATGTAACACCAACTGGGCAACTAAGCGTATACCCAATTGCAAGTGCAAAAATATAATTCACATTAACCAAGCCAGAGTGCACAGACAATCACAATTCAAGAATCTCAAGGAAATAGTGCAATATCGTCAATGACCAACAAAACTAATTGAAGCTAACATGGAAATTAAATTAACACTATTAAAGACCTTAGACAACATTCAAACATCAAACACTACTACAAACAAATTAATAAACACAGTTAAAAATAATTAAATTCAACACTAACTCAAACACATTAAAGTCAACCTATTAACTCAATTAATTAAAAACTAAAGAAACCAACAAGCCTAATTTAATCCTAGCAATTAACTTGACTAAATAACAATTAAAAAAGGAATTTAAAAGTCCAATTGGCCAAAGAAAAGCACATGGTCGTTCACTACTCTCCACCAAGACCAAATCAATTTTTAACCTTCAATAGGCCACCAAATGTGTTGTCTTTTTGTCCCATGTGCACCATGTCTCAAAAGAAATTAAAATATGTTTTAAACAACCAATTGAACACCTTCCCATCACTTCTCCATGCAGAAAAAAACGTGAACCACACACCAAAACACCAATTCACATGAACTAGCAAGGAAATTCTACAAAAAGTGCTTCAAACCAAGGTGTAAATGAAAGATACTTAGGGTGCTTCTTCCAATGTGCCATGTAAGCCAAGCAAAATGAAAATCAAACACAAAACATTCTCATCTTAATGGTGATTCATGGAAGCAATGCAAAGAAAAAGGCAAGACCAAAAAGGAAACATTCCTTGAGTCAAAACAAGCATCTTTTGTGTTGGCCCAAAAGTGGTAAAAATTAAATAAAGCAAATTCCTCTCTCCTACAAACTCCAAACGGTTTTTGTTCAAGAATCATGCATCAAAATGCTTTCCTCCACCTTCCAAAACAGAGAATGACTTCAAGAAACCAAGGTTCAAGTTGCAAATGTACACAAGAACAATAAACCCCAAACTTCTACTCATCAACCCAACTTTAACACTACCATTTCTTCAAGTTTCTTTGCAAAAACGAAAATGAACACAAAGCTATCAATTCCAGCTCTTTCCAGCCACAATAACAACCCCAAAGTCTGGTTCCATCCTTGCTTCAAACATCCAAACCGAAAAATAAGAAGAAAGAGCCCAA
>NW_014542920.1:4343-19176 GCF_000741045.1 Vigna radiata var. radiata | reverse complement strand
TTGGGTTATCATCTGTGCTTAAGGCCTTTATCGTTTAACTCATTCGGTATATTGATGTTTGTCTTCATTGATATGGGGACGTACAGTAATGACATGAACTGGTGAGTAATCTCTTGATTTTACAATACCACCTAGGGATAGGGGTAGGACGATCAATTGCGCTAACTTTTGTTTTTAATGCGGTATTAATTACTAGGGGAGGCTAGGGATAGCAAGCCAGTAATTAATATTAGGCCCTTTTCGCCGAGGGATAGGGTTGAGGGGAGGCTAAGAAAGTCGCATAACAATTGAATCAATCTAATATTCAAGGGTAGTATGTAAGAGAGAGCGGAATAGATGAAATTGTTAGTACCCAACAACATCCATTGCTCCATTGTTTTCGTTTGTCAATTGAATCAACTTTATCTTTGCATGTTAATATATTTTGTCTCAAAACCAATTTATTAATTTTTATTTTTCAAGTCTTATTATTTTAATTCACGCGAACGAGAAAGCCATATGAGTCTCTTTGGAAAAACAATACTTGGTCTTACCATTTATATTACTTGTACGATTTGGTACACTTGCCAATTTGTCAACAACATCCTGTTTAAGGCTAAGGTTCAAAAAGGGTATAATATTTCAAGCATTTTGGGTGAAAATTTGGCTAGAGAAGGGTTTTCAAAAATGGCCTTGATCATATGACATTCACATGAAATTCAATTGCTCATCAAGATTAAGGCAATATCATCCATGTTTTCCCGTGAACAATGCATACATCAATAAAAACTCTGGATTTCAAAATCTCCCGCACATGCTTTCTCACACAAAATTCATTCATACACCATGCTTAACATCATAACCACAATCATAATTCACCACACCTCTATTTCCTGGATATCAACATGCATTGCAACTCAATTCTCATCCTCATCAAATAATCATCCAATAGATCCATCATGCACATTAGTTAGTCAAACATTTTCAGAACAAGTGTCAAAGCCAAGAGTACACACAAAAATAAAAATTCAGCTTATTCTAAGAATTTAAAATGCAAAAGTGTAAGAAGAAATCTAGGTTGCCTCCTAGTAGCGCTTGTTTAACGTCACGAGCCTGACCCAAACCTGGTTGACACTTGCCAGTAAGTGCACTACCGTCCACCACCCATGAGTAGGTGTACCTTCCGGATATCCTTCAGTGGATACCAAAAATTTAGCATCCCTCAGCTACCCAAAAATTGTTCAAAAAATTCAAAAAGTACAAGTTCCAACGAAAATAAAACGAAAGACCAAAAAAGAAAATTGTTCAAAAAAATACAAAATTTGATTTCCAGCAAGTTCAACTCTTCTTCTTCACGTTGGGATCTTCATCATCCCATCGGCTCACTTTTCTTCGGTCTACCTTCTTGATCGCTGTTGAATATGGTCTTTGAATCTCCACCATTCCTTTTTCCTTCAGCTCCTTTATTATCCATTCCTTTTTCTTAAATCTCACTTTGCTCCCCGGTAGGAGTGGATCTTCTTTTGGTTTTGGGTGAATGGTTCTTCTCCCTTTATCCTTAGGCACCTGCAAAACACAACAGGTGTCACAATAATCATTACCTGCTATGCTCTCTTCTTGTTCTTCATTCATCTCTGGCTTCTCGAATGTTTTTCTTTTTACTGTTTTGATCCCATCCCCTTCTCGGCCAGTATAGAGAAATAGATAATTCAAATCTCTCATCATTATCCTTCCATCACGAACATCAATAAGCATCTTTGATGTTGCCATGAAAGGTCGCCCCAAAATTACAGGATACTCCTCCTCTATTTTAACATCCATGACAATGAAATCTGCTAAAAACTCAAGGCAATCTGCTCGCACAACAACATTTTCCACCATTCCCACTGGCACTTTTTTAGAACCATCTGCCATTGCTATAGTCAAGTCAGAGGGTTTCAACACAAGNCCACCNATTTCCTTCAAAAGTTCCNTGGGTATTAAATTGATGCTAGATCCAGAATCTATGATAGCTTCCACATCTAAATCATTCAGAGAACACAACAGTGTTAAGCACCCTGCATCTTTAGCCTTAGGAGGATAATAGCTCTTTTGTGGTTGAACAACAAGATCCTTTTCTTCATTAGTAAGCTCAATTTCATCATCCCTGTTAATTTTGATTCTTTCTGAATAGGGAGGAATCTGCTGATTTCCTACCGATAACACAGTCATCGGGTTGAAAATCTCTCTTAAGCCCCCATTATGATTAGTTCTGGTTCCTATTTCCTCTTTTTCTTCACCAACCTCTTCTTCCTTATAATTCTCATCTTCTTCATCTTCACTGCTCATGGGTTCAAAGAATTCAACCATTAACATCTCCTCCTCTTCACTGTTCACCACATGGAATGGTTCAATGTCTACTTCCCAACCATCCTGGTTGTCTGCGTCCCAACCATCCTGGCTTGTAATAATCATGCATTCCCTCTTAGGGTTAGCCTTAGTGCTGGCCCTAAACTGGTTTTTCTCTGTAATTTCTATTCTTGTTGCCAGCTGCCCAATCTGTGACTCCAGTGACTTAAAACTGGCCTGATTGCATTTAAGGCAGCGAAAATAAAACTTTCAATGCAAAATTCCTGAACCAATTGAAAGCATGCTAGAATAAATTTCCGTGATGATGAGCAATGAAAGAAGTAAATGGTAACTCAAGAAAAACCAAATCAAATAAAAGTAAGTATGCACTCAACATTAAATGTTATTCCACTAAAGACAATAAAAATAAAAACTATTGGAGTTATCTTCTCTTGAACAGAACCATGCGCACATTTCTAATTCCATGACTACCGCTGCACCATACCAGGCCGTGAGCTATTCTTCCCCTATTCCATTCATTGTCCTATAATATCAAAATCTATATGTGTGACGACTCTTGCTGTCCTAGGAATCTCCCTAGGGTTATGTGTCTCTGCCTCCTTTTAATATGCCAGCTGCTGCCTTAATTCTCCTCACGTTTGGGCCGTGAATGTTGCAACTTCTTACTGGATGCATATCCCAGAATCAGAATCAGCCTGCATGGATCGTGCCACTCTTCTGGACGGTGACGCTGGAGTGTAAAGGTGCTGGAAGTAGCTTTCACTATTAGGCCAGTTGCTTGATGAATTTGGGGTGTAGCAGCTGGATCATGGGCACCGTCATTACATCCTTCTAAAGCTGGACCATGAAGAAAACCAATGGGCTGCACCACTTTAAAATTAATTTATCACAGCTACTTGGACGTTCAATTATGCTCATGGACTCGTTGTTACCTTCTTTCCAAATGCAGGACGTAGCTTACATGGGCCGCTTGCTCATTTCTCTAATAAAATGAGGCTCCTAAAATTGAGTGCTAAAGGTGCCACACTACTCTGCCGCCAATGTGCTCTTGGACGTGTGCTATTCACTTTTCTAGCATCGTCTAGGCCTTTGCACACATGGATTCAATTGCAATAAAAATGCTGCCTCAAAATCCAATCAATTACCTTGCAGCCCCTCCTTGCTTTCAGCACTTCTTCACCATTTAAAACCAAATTTAATTGCCACTGTGGGCCGTGGCATTCTGGACGTGGGCTCCATCCATGACTTCTCTTGCTTCCTCCCATCAATTTAATCAATTTAATCTCCGACAATTCCAAAATAAAATTAACAACCCTCCGTAACATCACTATATATATATATATATATCCATGTGCTTTCTTCCATGTGCACCACTAAAATTGAAATCCACACCTCCTCAATCATATTAGTTTAGAATAAAATTGATGTGGCATTTCTCTTTATGTTCCAAAATATTCTCCAACAATTTCCCTACAATTAACAATGCGAATAATTAATCTCAGATAATTCAAATTAACTAAAATAAGAATTTATGGTCAAATTAAGCACAATTGGGAAAAACGGGAAAATATCGGACAATTAAACACAATTCTCTGACTGAATTCGGTACAATAAACTAAGTGAAATCAATAAAATATCGACTCATCAGTGAGCATCCTTGTGGCATTCCAAAGTCCAACTTCAAAGTCAACCTTCACTAAACTATAAAATATGTTGCCTCTTGTCCCATGTGCTTCTTTCTTCAAGAAAATTGAACAAAAGCCAACCTCACACCATAAAAACCATGCACTCCTCTCTCCATGCAGCAAAAATTCTTGTTCCACACACCAAACACCAATTTACGTGAATCACCAATGCAATGGTTGCAAACAATGCTTCAAAAAGTCCACAAGTCAAAAAGTGCTCAATTTCTCCTACCCTTGTGCCACATAAGCAAGGTCAAAGTAAATACAAACACAAAGCATCCCATTCTCCATGGCAATTCACGCAAGAAACAATGCAAAGAAAAAGCTTAAAGTGGAAACACTCCTTTAGTCAAAATAAGCATCTCCTTTTGCTTGGCCAAAAGTGGTAAAAGTTAAATGCATCATTCTCTCTCCTTTCTACACACCATTTTCGTTTTTCTCACCAACACAAACATTCAAATAGCTTTCTCCATTTCAAAATGCCGAGAATACACCAAGGAAACCAAAGTTCAAATTGCAAAATAATACCAGAACAACAAAGCTAAGTTCTACTACTACAAACCAACCCAACTCTCACTTTTCTTCAAACTTTTGATGAAAACAAAATCCAATCCCTAGCTTCCTTGCAAAATCGTCCAGCCATCATCAACAAACACAATGTTCCAGCTTAAAATATTGCTTTCAACCATCAAACAAAAGCACAAGAAGAAAATAGTTCAAACCTCAAACACCCATACACCAACTCAAGCTTTCTTCACTACCAAACTTAACAAGAACTTCATTTTCATGATTCAACCAAGAAAACTAAATGGAAAACGAAAACACTGCAGCAAATGGGGAAGCAAAATGCAAAAGCTCTTCATTCAAACCAAAAACCCACCATGAAAATGCAAGAAGAAACCTCAAGACTCAAGCTCATGCTCTCAACTTTCAAGAAGAAATAAAGGGAAATGAGTAAGGTTCTCACTTCCACCAAGCAAAGATAAACAAGATTCAAGCAAGAGAAGAATAAAAATATGTTCTTGGTTCATTCAAGCTCAAAAACGTGAAGCACCCATTGTAACACCCCGGCAACTTACAGGGACTGCTGACTGCCCCCACACATCAACACGAGGCTTTCCAATGTGCTTTGTCCTCACTCACACACTTTCCGAGAAAACTTCCTAGAAGGTCACCTATCCCATAATTACTCTAGGCTAAGCACACTTAACCATAGATTTCTTATGAGTTAGGCTACCGAAAAGCAAATGCATTTGTTTTTCGGTAGCCTAACTCATAAGAACTCCATGGTTAAGCGTGCTTGGCCTACAGTAATTATGGGATGGGTGACCTTCCGGGAAGTTTTCCTGGAAAGTGTGCGAGTGAGGACAAAGCACACTAGAAAGTCTCGTGTTGATGTGTGGGGGCAGTCAGCAATCCCTGTAAGTTGTCGGGGCGTTACAATGGGTGCTTCACGTTTTTGAGCTTGAATGAACCAAGAACACATTTTTATTCTTCTCTTGCTTGAATCTTGTTTATCTTTGCTTGGTGGAAGTGAGAACCATACTCATTTCCCTTTATTTCTTCTTGAAAGTTGAGAGCATGTGTCGGCCTAGAGCTCTAAATTGTCGAGAGTTACCTCATTTTGTGGGGTCCACCTCCTAAAAGAAACCCTAGCCAAAAGCCACATGTCCTACACATGGGTTTTTTTACAATATTGCCCCTAAAAGGGTCTAAAACACCTAATTCTAATTAAGGACTTCTAGAAAACGAAATTACAACTTTAATTAGGATCTAAATGACTAAATGTTGAGCCTTTGAATGTGTCACGCCATATCCTAATGCTCCAGATGATGTTTCCACAACTTCCCTGTAACCAGAAATGTACTTAATCAGCTCAGAAAATCCAAATTAGCACAATTACGAATTTCTGACCAAATTAAGTAGAATTCGAAAAACGGGGAAATAACAGACAATTAAACACAATTCACTGGTTTATTTAAGTGCAATAAACTAAATATAGTTCAAGAAATAACGACTCATCAAAATAGACCACACTTAGTCTTTTGCACTCCTGGGCAAAACTCGACAGACTGAATTACAGTCCTCAAGAAATCTGGACAAGGAAAAGTAGTATACAGTATCCAACACATAATCAAAGACAGCAGATACTCATGAAGTCATCCAAGCAATTCAGTACATGGGAAACAGTCAATCAGTTGACGAATCAAAAGCAACAGAGCCTCACAGATGCACACAGTCAGTGTTTCTCTCAAGTATCTAGGGTAAACAATTCAACTCAATGCACTCAAGAAAGCAGGCAACAAACAGTCTTGGCAAAAAGGGTGTGACGGTTGCTTATTCTAGGGAGATTGAAGGTGTTTTTCCAACTTGAATCACAACCTCAAAAAACTATAAAGGAAAGTTCCAGCCCCTTGCACAAAATAAAAGTGGAAAAGTCTCCTTCATTCAACCATAGTCCAAGAACATCCACATGGTTCCTACAAGAAAATGCTGCAGCCTCAAAAAATTAATTCCAATGTGTGTGTGTTGCACCCAAAATGCATGACAAAATGATCAATCAGTTCAAGAGGTGAATCAAAAATAACAGAGCCTCACAGATGCACACTACTAGTGTTTCTCTCAAGTGTCTAAGGTAAACAATGTCAACTCAATGCACTCAAGAAAGCAAGCAACAAAGAGACTTGGCAAGCCTCTAATATCAACACTCAAAACATATATGCATGTTGAAATCAAAAGGTCTTTTCATGGTTGTAAATGGGCCAAGGACAAGGAAGGATACATCTAGATAAGAAGCTACAAACCATAAGGAACAGTGGAGCAATAGGGAACAAGTGTAAACACATTCAAACACACCTACAACCTCTAATACCCTGCTCTTCTTGACTCCATTATTCACAATTATTCACAATTTTTTTCATTTTTCACTGTTTTTCTGCTCTCTTTTTTATTCTTCCATCCTGCCTCTTTTCTTTACTCTTTTCAAGAGACAAGATACACCACATATTTACAAAAACACGACAAAGAAGAGGAACCAACTAGCCAATTCATCAAAATCTCCAAAGAGACCACACTTATTCCCAAAACAATTCCAAAGCTCCAAAANTCCCTAAGGTTAAGGTAATCATGGTTTTTCACTTAGGGCTAGTGTATGAGCTTCAAAACAAAGAAATGGGGAAAGTAAAGGCTCAAAGGGGTTATCAAAGGATCACAACAAGGTAGGCTCATTTGGCTAGAAAGGCTCAACAACAAAGCTGCCTTTATCACTTTCAAACACACATATCGATTAAGAATCATCAACCACAGTCAAGCCAAGACATATGTGCAAGCAATCAAGAGACATATCACACAAGAAAGAACATAAAGTGGCTCAAATCTCACACAAGGTATTTCTGTCACAATCAAATCAACCTCTCAAACATCATAATCATCTTCCAATCAGAGAAAAGCAAGGATATCCAACAAATAAGAGTATCAATGAAGTGAAGGAAAAACTGACAACCTAAACCAAGTCCAGAAATCAAGAGAAACATGCAAAACTCAAAACACAACAAAAACTACCTAGAAAACAAAAAATTTAACGCAGAAAACATAAATTAACAAAGAAAATAGAAATCTCCCCCAATAAACCACACTTAAACTACACAGTGTCCTCAATGTGTCACAATCATCAGATCAGGAATCAGAACAATCAACAGATCAATGACAAGTGCAATAAAAGCGGGAAAGGGAGGAGAAGGGAAAAGAAAACTCCCCTGGTCATGGTGGCAGTTGCCAATTTTAGACTGTCACGGAGATGTTCTCCACCATCGGATTCAGCAAGGAGGTGTTGAGGAAGAACTACTTCATCCTCCAGATTTGATCGAGTAGGGCGATATCCTCCACAGCTGGATCTAAGAAGAAGTGATTGTTGATGAGCAGGTTCAGCTGGTGCCTATTAATCTTCAAACTGTCAGCACCTTTGTCTTCCACCATGGGTGTGTGTTGGTCAAACTCATATGTACCTCCTGCAACATGGTTAGTGCAATATGGTTCCACAGAAAAAACATGCAGGGGTTTAACACCCAATCCCAGTGTAACAGGCTGAACCTCAGATAAACCCTCAAAACATGAATCAATTTCAAATGTAGAAACAATATCAACAACAGTCTCAGATTCATGTTCAGTGCATGGAGAACAAACATTCAATTGTGATATCAAACAATGGTTCTCATCATGCAGAGAGGTAGAATTAAAATCATGTTCATCAACAATATAATCATAAACATACCTATCATCAGCATAATCATCAACATTAGAATCAATCATAGGTATGTTTACCTTCGCTTCACTGAAGATTTGTAGAGTGGTGGAAGGTGAAGAAGGTCTACCTATCTCAAAAGTGTTGCTCATATTTGCCTGGTCCTTCAAATCTTCATCAGTCTCCTCAAGTGCAAGAGTAGGGGCATAGGAGGATGGGAATATAGGTGGCACAAGAGTAGACTCGTGACTCTGCTCCCCATCTCCTATGTGGATGGCATCAACATCATCTGGAAGCTGAACAACCTGAAATGGTGATTCCTCTGAAACATAAGATTGTTCCTCAATGAGCTGAGTGGCCATCTGCCCATCTGATCAGTCAAACTCTGAATGGAAGCTTCGGTCTCTTGCTGAAACTCCATGTTCACTTACTGGAACTGAATGTTTTGAATAGTCATCTGCTTCAATAACTCCTTCAATGTAGGCTCAGAAGTAGTGGAAGGATAAGGAGTTGCTTGGACTGGCTCATAGGACTGCAGCTGCTGTGGTTCCTGGACAAGGGAAGGCATATAAGCATTCTGGAATGGTGGTTCTTTATATTGATGCTGAGTAGGGCAGAATCTTTCCAAAAACAGATGCTTAAGATCTTCCCAATTGGTTTTGAATTTTTAAGGAAGACAATACAACCAATACCTTGCTGCTTCGTGTAATGAGTACTCAAATGCTCTTAAGCACATGTTCTCATCCGGGACATCTGGAGGTTTCATTGAAGAGTATATGGTGTAGAACTCCTGCAAATGTCTATATGGGCATTCACCTGCAAAACCATGAAACTTAGGCAGCCAATGTATCAGTCCAATGTTGAAAACACAACGAATATCCTCCTCATCAAGTGGAAATGGCTCCCCAGTAGCACTCTCATGAGATGGAGGAGGAACCGTACTGTTCTCAACATAGACATCAGCAGAATATGCATCACAAGAAATATCAGAGTCAGATGTAGAAGGAGAATTATAGACACAGGCAGAATAAGCATTGCTCACAAAACCAAAATAGGTAGACATGGGAAAGAATGGGGAAATGAAGAATGCAATGAAAATATGCAACTAAAGTTATCTAAATGCAACACACATGACATGACACACAAAACAGAACAACACACTCACAACACAAGACAAGACACAACACACACAAACACAACAGAAGACCTAAAACCGAACCGTTGGTCCCCGACAATGGCGCCAAAATTTGATGAGTTATCGCAACCCATACAAATTCGATTGCATATGGAAATGTAGTATAGCTAGGGAATGACTCCTAGGTCGTCTCTTAAGGACCAAACTGTGGTTCGAGAATTAGGTCAGAGATGCAGTGGGAGGGGTTTTGTGAAAAGTTTGTGAATGCAGATGAACAAAATCATAGATGCAAACAGATATCCAAACACAATTAAAACTATTAAAATGCAACTAAATTAAAAAGATAAAAAGTAACTCAAGACACTTTGTAAAATAATTTAAAGCTAAAGAAATAAACAAACACAATTTTTTTTTCCTTCCATTCACGTGACCTAGGTGCCTATAAAAGAAGTTGAAAATTCAAAATGGCCTAAACACCCTCTTGGCCGTGACTCCCATTTCATTCTCCAAGTGCATCTCGAATTAAAAATCACACATGAAAGCTAATTTTACCAGCCATGACATTCCCTTCACGCTCAAGCAAAGAAAAAGAATCATTCAAATGTAAATAACAAATGACCAAGCCTAGACCTTTCTTTGGGTGCACCGTCCAGCTCCAAGAAAAGAAAAATTAAATCTTATAAAAAAGAACCCACAGCCATCACCGGGTGCACATCTTCAGCTAAATGAAAAGGAATGTTCCTTAAAAGAAATTAAATGCAATGAATCACCGTGAGACCATTAGGCTATCTATAAATCAACGAGCTTCATTCCATTGTCACAGTAACCTAATGCAATAACATTTTCAAAGAAAGAATAAAAAAAACCAATTTGTGCTTCTCTCTTTCCACCATCAAAAACTGTGACCAACATTCAAGCTTAAAGCAAAGAAAAATGAACTAAATATGTAAATCTGCTTCTTTAATTGAAAACAAAATCAGAGCTTATAAAGAGGAAAAGAAATAACGTTGCAGCACAAGCATCGTTCCAGCCAAAGCAAGCCAATCAAATGCATGGAAATAAAATAAAATAAAAAAATTGCCAACAAGTCGTGCAACAATAACAATGACCAAAACAAAATTAAAAGAAGCACTTGACCGTGACATAAACTCTGCAGCTAAATTCTCTTAACCAAAATTAAATGACCCCCCTTCCAAGGTAACGTGTTTCAGCCAAAATAAACCACAGTTGCATTCTCCAAAAAACATTCAAAGTCAAAATCCTAATATAAAGAGTGGCAACTCCCATCATTCAGCAATGCCATTTTTAATTTAAATAAAAACCAAGATGAAAGAAAACTTAGCAAAAAGGGTGTGACGGTTGCTTATTCTAGGGAGATTGAAGGTGCTTTTCCAACTTGAATCACAACCTCAAGAAACTAGAAAGGAAAGTTCCAGGCCCTTGCACAAAATAAAAGTGGAAAAGTCTCCTTCATTCAACCATAGTCCAAGAACATCCACATGGAACCTACAAGAAAACGCTGCAGCCTCAAAAAATTAATTCCAATGTGTGTGTGCTGCACCCAAAATGTCGTCCGCTCCTCTAAATGCTGAGAGTGAAAATATATGGTCTCCAAAAACGTTGCAGCACCCACTTTAATTGTGTGTGACGGCTGCTGGAATCTTTGTAATCCCTAGGACCATGTGTCCTAATAAAAATGGGTGGGGTCCATCCTAAAAACCCTAGGGTAAGTGTCGTACAATTTTGGGCCCCTCACAATTTTTAACAATGGCCCAATGTGCAAAGGTTTGTCCAAAAAGTTTAAACAATTAAAATTACAATACAACTAAAATTTAAAATGTCTAATTTGAGAGTCTTGAATTCATTTTGTCTCCTTCCCAATGCTCCAAATTGTATCTCCCAAATTTTCCCTGAAAATAATAATGCAAATAATTAGCTTAGAAAATCCAAATTAATTAAAATTAGAATTTCTGGTCAAATTAAGCACAATTAGCAGAAACGAGAGAATAGCGGACAACTAAGCACAATTCCCTGATTAATTCAAGCACAATAAACCGTTTTTATTCTGTATGTGATTTCGTTTTGGAATTCTATTTTTACATTTCTGTTTGCATCCGTCCATTGATTTAATTCGTCCGCATTCACAAACTTTTCACAAACTCCCCCCATTTCGTGTTTAACCTGAGACTCGAACCACAGTTTGGTCCTTGAGAGATGACCTAGGAGTCATTCCTAGCTATACTGTATTTCTAATATGTAATTAAATTTATATGGGCCGCGACACCCATCAACGGCCAAGAGGTTTCCTAGGCCATTTGGACTTTTAATTTATTTGTTAATTGCACCTTGGTTCACATAAATTACGAGAAGTAAAATAGGCTTGTTAATTTCTCTTGTTTTCACTTAGTTTAATTAGTAGGTTGAGTTGTTTTTATGTTTTTGAGTTAGTGTTGCATTTAATTATTTTCAACTGTGTTAGATAATTTGTTTGTAAAAGTGTTGATGTCCAGTAATTGTGGTATGATTGTCATGGTAGCTTAAATTAATTCAGCTGGTCATTAGCTATATTGTAATGTTTCCCTGAGATTACTGCACTGCAACCATGTTTGCTATTTTGACCTTTGTTAATGTGATATTTGTATTTGCACCTGCAATTGGGTATACACTTAGTTGCCCAATTGGTGTTACATCTTCGCTTAGTTGATGTAACTGCATGGTGTAAATTAGATTTGACATTAACACTGCGTCCGCTTAGTTCGCTTTTATGAAAATAGGGTTAATCTTCGCTTAGTTGGTTAACTTTGTTGGATTAGAGGTTTGAGTCGCACCTTTATTTTGTTGATCTGTGATTGGAAACATTGTAATTAAGTTAATGATCGACTGTTTTTATTCTATCTTTGAAACCGTTTTTAAATCTGTGTTTAATTATTAGTTGCGTCTGTGTTTTGATTTTGTTTATCCGCATTCACAAACTTTTCAACAACCCTCCAACCTTCGTGTTTGTCTTGATTCTTGAACCGCAAAATTGGTCCTTGAGAGACGACCTAGGAGTCATTCCTAGCTATACTGCATTTCTAATATGCAATCAAATTTGTATGGGCTGCGACAACCCATCAGTTGGGAATCAGTGAGATTGGTTAAAAAGAGAGTGTGCTTGAACTTTGAATGACGATTTAAACTCTCTTAATTCAAGGATTTTGTTTTCTAGAAAAACCAATTTTTCTTGATAAGCCCAGCCTCATTACAAGCCTTGGAAAAAGTCCTTGTGATGGCATTTGCATGTGAAGATTTTGATTGTTTTAGATGAATGGCAATATTGTTTTATGTGACATGTGAAAAATAGAGAGTAGAGTGACCTCCTAAACACTTGAGTGATTGAGTGAAACACTTGCTTGGTGAGAATTGTTAAATCCATGTTTACATCTATGCTTAGTTGATTGATCATTCATGAACAAAACATCTGTTGGAAAAAGATTGATTATGTGAACTGAATTGGATTGAAAGCATGCATGCATCTTTATAGGAATCCAGTGAAATCTGAATTGTATAATAACTTGTTGTGAGAAAAAAGAATTTTGAAAAGTGTTGAATTGTATGATGAAGAAGTGGAAAGCCAAGTTTTGTTTTGTTTGCTTGAGGACAAGCAAAGTTCTAAGTTTGGGGTTGTGATAACGATCTAAAAACCGTTATTTTCATACTTAAATTTGATGTTAAAACACACCCTTAATTGCTTAAAATGAGCTTAAAATCAAATAAAACACTTAGTTGAGTCTTGTGAGATTCAGAAGTTGGTTTTAGAGGTATTGTGCTTGTTTTTACATTGTTTTGCAGGGTTTTAAGGTGAATTGAAGATGGAAGTGAAGTAAGGTGGACTTAGACCCATGAAAGAAGGAGAAAAATGATGAAAAGAAGGGTCAAGTGAACCGCTGAGCGTCCAGAGCGATTAAAGGGAAACCGCTCAACGGCAAAACTGACCGCTGAGCGGTCAAAGCGGCTAGAGGGAAACCGCTAAGCGGTGAACTTAGGCGCCTGGGCGATTGTCTGTTTTTATTAGCTAGATTCTGTAATCTTTCTGTTATCTTTTTGGGCCTATATATAGCCCCAGTGCGAATCAAAACATATTCTTTTGGTAGAGAGAAACGTCCAGAGTTGTTCCACACACCTTGGAGGAGGTTCCTTGGATGCTTAGGCTCCAATCTACCAAGTTTAGGGCAATTTCTTCCATTCTTTCATCATATTTCATCTAGTTTCACCATGATTATNATGATTATAGTGAACTAAACCCTAGGTTGTTGGGGAACAATGTAATCTTTTGAAAATCTCATATATACAAATTCTTATTTATTTTATATGCTTGCATATGCTTGATTTATCAATTGTTGGGTTCTTCACCTTTGCTTAATGCTTTTATCGTTTAACTCATTCGATAAATGTTGTTTGTCTTTATTGATATGGGGACGTACAGTAATGTCATGAACTGGTGTTGAATTCCTTGATTATGTTAATACCGCCTAGGGATAGGGGTAGGATGATCAATTGTATTTTGCTTTCGTTTATTATGCATCATTAATTACTAGGGGAGGCTAGGGATAACAAGCTGGTAATTAGTAATAGGTTCTTTTCACCAAGGGATTGGGTTAAGGGTAGACTAAGAAAGTTTGCATGACAATATGATAAATAAGCGTAGATATATGAGGGTGAATAAGATGAAATTGTAAACCCCAACAACTCCATTCATCCATAGTTTCTTTAAGCCAATTGAATCACTACATTTGCATGTTTTTGTTCTTTGCATTAACAACTTGATGAGTCGATATTTTATTGATTTCACTTAGTTTATTGTGCTATGATTAATCAAGGAATTGTGTTTATTTGTCCGATATTTTCCTGTTTTTCCTAATTATGCTTAATTTCACTGGAAATTCTAATTTTAATTAATTTGAATATTCTGAGCTAATTATTTGCATTTTTAATTGCAGGGAAAATTTTAGGAGATAAATTTTGGAGCATTGGGATGGAGACAAATTAATTCAAGACTCTCCAATTAGACATTTTAAATTTTAGTTATATTGTAATTTAATTATTTAAACTTTTTGGACAAGCTTGTGAACATTGGGCCAAATGTTGGCAAATTTATGATGGGCCCAAATAGTAGGAGGACACTTGGCAACTTAGGGTTTCTTTTGTTCGCCCCCACCCTCACATTTTAGTCACACACGACCTTGCCATGTGATGAGTCGATATTTTATTGATTTCACTTAGTTTATTGTGCTTGAATTAATCAGGGAATTGTGCTTAATTGTCCGCTATTCTCCCGTTTCTGCTATATTGTGCTTGAATTAATTCAGCTTGTCATGGTAGTTTAATTACAATGTTTCCAATCACAGATCAACAAAATAAAGTTGTGACTCAAACCTCTAATCCAACAAAGTTAACCAACTAAGC
>NW_014542920.1:0-2595 GCF_000741045.1 Vigna radiata var. radiata | reverse complement strand
TGACAAGTGAGAGCTTGAGAAGTGTCTCGGCAATTGCTCCCTAAAACTGTCCAAGACTCTAAAATTGGTGGGGACCACCTTCTAATGAAACCCTAGCCAAAAGCCACATGTCCTACACATGGGTTTTTTTACAAAATTGTCCCTAAAAGGGTCCAAAACACCTGATTCTAATTAAGGGCTTCTAGAAAACGAAATTACAACTTTAATTAGAATTTAAATGACTAAATATTGAGTCTTGAATGTGCCACGCCATATCCTAATGCTCCAGATGATATTTCCACAATTTCCATGCAACCAGAAATGCACTTAATCAGCTCAGAAAATCCAAATTAGCACAATTATGAATTTCCGACCAAATTAAGTAGAATTCGGAAAACGGAGAAATAACAGACAATTAAACACAATTCCCTGGTTTACTTAAGTGCAATAAACTAAATATAGTTCAAGAAATAACGACTCATCAGTCGTGAGCTTCTTTTCCACCTAGTCAAACTTAAAATTCCACCTTCCATAAGCCATAAAATGTGTTGACTTCTTGTCCCATGTGCACTATTCTTCAAGACAATGAACATGTGCCTTCCACACACATTAAAACCGTGACCTTATACCCTTCCATGCAGCAAAAATTCTGATTCCAATACCAAGGCACAAATTTACGTGAGCTAGAAAGAAGTGGCTACAAAAAGTGCTTCAAGCCAATGGGTAAATGGAAGATACTTTGGGTGGTCCAACCAAGAGGCCATGTAAGCAAAGTCAAATGAAAATAAACACCAAAAACCTCCCTTCTCATATGCAATTCTCGGCAGAAATCACATTAAAGACAAAGCCAAAAGTGGAAACATTCCTAGAGTGAAAATGAGCATCTTTTGTGCTTGTCCAAATCGGGTAAAAAATTAAATGCACCTTCTCTCCTCCTTTCCAACCTCAATTTCAGTTTTTCCACCAACACAAACATCATTCATGTTTTCTTCCTCCATTCTACCGAATCTATAACCCAATAAATCAAAGTTCAAGTTGCAAATGAACACAAGAACAATAAACCAAAACTTATACTCATTTGACCCAACCAAACCTTCCTATTTCTTCAAGCTTTTGGTAAAAATGAAAATCAACCTCCTAGCTTAAGGTCCAGCACCATCCAGCCATGATAATGCAGCACAAATTCCAGCTCATAAAATGCTTCCAATCAACAAAAACAAAACACAAGAAGAAAGGGTCCAACCTCAAACACCCATACACCAACTCAAGCTTCCTTCACTACCAAACTTAACAAGAACTTCATTTTCATTATTCAATCCAAGAAACTCAAAGTAAATACGAAAATATGGCAGCAAAGGAGGAGAAAAATGAAATAGCTCTTCATTCAAACCAAAGACCCATCATGAAAATGCAAAGAAACAACCTCAAGCTCACTCTTTCAACTTCAAAGAACAAGAAACAAAGTGGAATATGGGACGGTTTTCACCACCACCAAGCAAAGACAACCAAGATTCAAGCAAGAGAAGAAGAAAAATGCATCCTTGTTCATTCAATAGTTGAAAACCGTAGCACACCAAAGCTCTCCATGAGAGTGTTCAAAACCTAAGCCAAATGAAATGTAAAGTGTGCTTGAAAGTGAATGGACGGTCTTGGCACTCTAAATTGTCGTCCAACACCCTAAAAATGGTGGGGTCCACTTCTAAAGAAACCCTAAAGTCTTTTCCAAGTGTCCCTCAAAGTTTGGGCCCATCATAAAATTTGCCAACATTGGCCCAAGTGCACAAAAGCTTAATTAAAGTTTTTAATCAACTAAATTACAATTTAATTAAAATTGAAATGACTAAATGTTGAGTCTTTAATGTGCACGCCACCATCCTAATGCTCCAAATGATGTTTCCAAAAATTTCCCTGCAAACAAAAATGCAATTAATCAGCTCAGAAAATTCAAATTAGTGAAAATACGAATTTCCGACCAAATTAAGCAGAATTAGGAAAAACGGGGAAATAACGGACAATTAAACATAATTCCCTGATTTATTTAAGTGCAATAAACTAAATACAATCAAGAAATAACGACTCATCACTAACTTCTTCCCTTTTTTCCGTTTTACATTGAGTTCACTTTGCATGCCTTTTCTTTTATCTTCTTTTCTTTTCTTTCTCATGCATTTTTCTTTTTTTAACTTTTGAACTCAACGTTTTTCTTTTTCTTTTGCCTTTCACTTTCCCCATACAACCCCAAACTTGAACCTTTTGAACACATGCAATTATTCTCAACCCAGCTCAAGGTAATTCAATTCAAGCAAGGCTTATCATACTATTTAAGGCACTTTGGGTGAAAATTTGGCTAAGTAAGGGTTTCTATAACACCCCTAACAGAGTGCCACTTATAAATAACCAAATCCGAAAATTTACGCCAATTTTTTTTTTTTAAAATAACATCGCGGAAACAAAAACCTTAAAAAATTCAAACGTCTTACAAACTTAAAGTTCCAGCCTTACAAATATCGAATCCATTATTCAAAATGTAAAATAACTTTAAAACATGATAAATTCCCCGTAGCTAAATCCCATATCTCTCATCGTGCTACTCCATCCTTGCATTATCTGCAACAC
>NW_014542919.1:54475-64810 GCF_000741045.1 Vigna radiata var. radiata | reverse complement strand
TTGTAGAAAAGTCTAAAATAGGAAGAAAAATCAAGAATATTCTACATAGGTAAAAATCTAGAAAATTCCACATAAGTTGTGGCTAGCATATTCTAGAATAATCCATGGGTCTATAAATACCCATGTACTCTACCATTTGAAGTATGTAGACAAGAAGCCAACATCTATCTAGGAGATTTGGCCATGAAGGTAGAAGTTGATGACTTATGGCAGCTTTGGCATAGGAGATTTGGCCACTTCAACACACATGCCTTAAAGCTTCTACATCAGAAAAACATGATGAGAGATTTTCCATTCTTGAAAGAGAATAATGAATCGTGCGAAGGATGTCTCCTCGGAAAACAACACCGATTACCATTCTCAACAGACAAAGCATGGAGAGCAAAAGACTTATTGGAGTTGATACATATCGATGTTTGCGGACCAATGAGGACGCCTTCAAATCACAACAACAGGTATTTCATCCTCTTCATTGATGACTTCTCTAGAATGACATGGGTCTATTTCTTAAAGGCAAAGTCAGAAGTCTTCGGAGTATTCAAGAAATTTAAGGCCCTTGTTGAGAAGCAAAGTGGAAAACAAATAAAAGTACTCAGAAGTGATTGTGGCAAGGAGTACACATCTCACGAGTTTGACAAATTCTGTGAAGATGAAGGCATAGAGCGACAACTTACAGTTGCATATACTCCACAACAAAATGACGTGTCAAAGAGAAAGAATCGCACTGTTATGGAGATGGCAAGATCAATGCTAAAGAAGAAAAACATGCCTAACACTTTTTGGGCTGAAGCAGTCTACACTGCAGTTTACATTCTAAATAGATGTCCAACTAAGGCAGTCCAAGACAAGACTCCTATTGAAGCATGGAGTGGGAGAAAGCCATCAGCTAAACACCTACGAGTATTTGGGTATATCTGCTACATACATGTTCCTGATCAAATGAGGCATAAGCTTGAAGACAAGACTATACGAGGAATATTCTTGGGATATAGCACACAATCAAAAGGCTATCGAGTCTACAACCTACAAACAAAAAAGCTCATCATTAGTCGAGATGTTGAAGTTGATGAAAATGCTTCTTGGAATTGGGAGGAAGAAAAAGTTGTTAAAAGCAGCATTCTACTTCTAGTGCAACAATCTCAAGAAGAAACTCAAGAAGAGGCAGAAAATTCAGGTACACTTTCTCCACCTCCATAACAACAGGACTCTTCATCTGAATCTAGTCCAAGAAGAGTAAGATCTTTGGTACACATATATGAAACTTGCAATATAGCCATGATTGAGCCTAACTGTTATGAAGAAGCATCAAAGCAAGAAGTATGGGTCAAGGCTATGGAAGAAGAGATTAAAATGATTGAGAAGAATAACACTTGGGAACTCGTAAATTGCCCTCATGGAAAAGACATCATAGGAGTAAAATGGATATATAAAACAAAGCTTAATCCTGATGGAACTATACAAAAGAACAAAGCAAGATTGGTCGCTAAAGGCTACTCACAGCAACCAGGAATAGACTACAATGAGACATATGCTCCAGTTGCTCGCTTAGATACGATTAGAGTCTTAATAGCTCTTGCAGCACAAAAAGGATGGAACATCTATCAACTAGATGTCAAATCAGCCTTTCTAAATGGAGTGCTCGAATAAGAAATTTATGTTGAACAACCACAAGGCTTCATCAACAAAGGAAATGAAGGCAAAGTACTAAGACTTAAAAAAGCATTATATGGCCTGAAGCAAGCTCCTTGAGCATGGTATAACAAGATTGATAAATACTTCATCGATCAAGGATTCAGGAGGAGCAAGAGTGAGCCAACACTATATATTAAGACACAAGGTCAGTACCATCTCATTATCTCTTTATATGTCGATGATCTTATTTATACAGGAAACAACATAGAGATGATGAAAGAATTCAAAGAAGACATGATGAAAACATGTGAAATGACCGACCTTGGCTTGATGAACTATTTCCTCGATATAAAGGTAAAACAACAAAAAGAAGGCATATTTATCTCTCAAAAGAAATATATTGAAGCTCTACTAAAGAAGTTCAAAATGAATGGTTGTAAACCTGTCGCTACTCTGTTGGTGGTAAACGAGAAGTTACAAAAAGATGATGGAGCACAAGAAGCAGATGCATCACGATACAGAAGTTTAATTGGAAGTCTCCTTTATCTCACAGCCACACGACCAGACATTATGTATGCTACAAGTCTTCTATCAAGATTCATGCAAAAGCCAAGTCAGATTCATTATGGAGTAGGAAAAAGAATTTTAAGATATCTACAAGGCACAAAGGAGTTTGGCATATGGTACAAAACCATGACTAACTCAAGGATGATTGGCTACACAGATAGTGATTGGGNATCACAGAGTATTTAACGTTAGAAGAGATTGTGGTGGGAATCATGGGCACCCTCACACACGTTTTCGAAACGGTTCTTTTATTTTAAAAATGGACCACTTTCAGAATATTAATTGCTTTTAAAATATTAACTGAAAAATAAATAAAATAAATGGGAAAGATATAATATTAAATAATATAATATTAAAAATATAACCTCTCTTCTGTATAAGGCTAACATCAATCGCATTCTTTAAAGCTGGTATTTATTTGTTATCTTACGGATGTTCTTTATTGTCAATCTTACATTACCATATTTCTTAGACTGCAGGCACAACCTTCCAACACTTCCGATGCGTACAAGGGGATGTTTGATGCGTTTCGGAGAACTTTTCAGCTTGAAGGCTTTATAGGTTTCTACAAGGGACTCTTTCCAAATCTCCTCAAAGTTGTGCCGGCTGTAAGCATTACTTATGTGGTCTATGAAAGTATGAAGAAGAAACTAGATCTGGATTAGAGTCTTTATGTACGGGTACCATCACAATATGCTTCCAGGCAACAAAAAAGCCCGTTTTTAAGTATCAAGAATTTAGCTTAACCCTAGGCACAAAGTACTTCTGGAGTTGTGAACATTCACATGGCAGGTAAATTTCATTCACTCCGTATACCATGCCTCTTGGTTTGAGTATTGTGTTGCTGATGCAATTGTATTGATGATATTTTTTTTTTGTAAGTCATGAATTTTTGATGATGACGATAATAAGCTATATTAGAAAATCATTCATTCTGAGGATACCTTAAAACACAATTTTGTAGTCAGAAGCTCAGAAAGTTTTTCTTGTTTATGTGAACGTGTGATAGAGAACTATTAAAGTGTAATGCAAATTCTAGAAGAATGTAGAAACACCTTAGATAGAAGAATTCAAACGTAATACAAGTTCTAGAATGTTGTAGAAAAGTCTAAAATAGGAAGAAAAATCAAGAATATTCTACATAGGTAAAAATCTAGAAAATTCCACATAAGTTGTGGCTAGCATATTCTAAAATAATCCATGGGTCTATAAATACCCATGTACTCTACCATTTGAAGTATGTAGACAAGAAGCCAACATCTACAACAACTAAGACAATTACAACACTTCTTCCAACTACTACTACATCCTACTATCTCCACATTTCCTCTACCTTATCAACTACTCCTTTCACAACCTTTAAATACTAACAAGAACTAATGCTATATCATTCTTAGATGGAAAAATACCTTGCCCTAACTCGTACCTAGAGATGGTTGAAAAAAAAAACGCCATCTGATGGCTGAAAGCATTTTGTATCACAAAATAAAACAATATTCTACGATGCGTTCTTCAGTCGAGCTCATCTTCTGGAAATATAGAATTCACAGCTGTTTGAGCCAAATATTCAAAGGTACATAAAATATTTGTGGACGAAGAAACACAACAGAAATTATCGCCATTCATACCATAGAAATCAGTTCAGACTTGTATCAAATGTTTAAATTAAATTACTTATCCAACAATGCCTTCATTTTAGCTTAAACTAATTTATTAGATGACTCTATTTAGTATGTATCGACGAATGCTATCTACTATATTATATTTAATCATATTATTGTTATTCATTTATGAGCTTAATTTAGTACGACTCTCAGCATAATTATTACAAAATTACCAATTTTAATTATTTTAATAATACAATATAAAAATAAAACTTCCTTATCGTCCGCTTTTCACTGACTATTTTCCACATGTGTACTTCATTTTCACGCAACGGAAAAGTTGATTCTTTGAAAGCTGAAACTCCAAACTTAATTTTAGTATTAAAATAAGAAAGATTCTTGGGAACCCTATTCCTTTATATAATTGAGATTTGTGTTACGAAAATATTATTTGAGCTAATTTCTTTTCATCCTTTCCCCCGTTACACTAACTATACCTAAACTATGTTGTTACAAATACTCTTTTAAGTTAATTTCAGTCTATGACGTTTGTTTAATATTTCATTCTATCTTCTGAAACCAAATAATAATAATTTTTTAGGGTTTAGGAGTGAAAATCAAGAAAACCCATTGTCAAAGGGACAAAGAACGTGAACTATGCCTATGTATTACATCCGCCATGATAGAAAGAACAAAATAGAAACGAAGGAAAACACAAACCAACCAACATGCACCTCAAAAGATAAACCCAAGTTAACATCCCTTACATGGATGGATCCTTTGCTTCACGTCTGCAGCCTCAACATCCCTTCTCCAAGCTTTTTGTTTCTTCTCCAAGCTTCTCACGGTGCACTTCATGATTTCCTTCTTTTGTTTCTACCTTCTCTCACAGTTTTCTCCTCTCTCTCTCTATTCTTTTCTCTTTTCTCCAATCCCTCCTTATGTATTTATTCATCAAGAACCAAACCCTAACCCCTAAATATATCTTCTATATTCTTAATCTTCTTTGGCCCAGAGGATCTTAAATCCCTTATAGATGACATTCTTTGTTTCTTTTCCCCATTCTTTTCTCATGTTTGGCTAACACTTCCTTATTGCATTGTTCCCTTCTTAATCAAATACATGCACGTTTCCCTCAATTTCACGTGGACTTCTCTTTGCAAACCAAACACTTATTTTTTTTTTCTATTTACAAACCACCCAATTTCCCAACCTGTGGGCCGTAGTATCCAACACTAAAAGCAACCATTCATTTAACCCACTGTGGTCCCACTCGATCAACTTTTATTTAAGGTTAAATACATCATTTGGTCCCTTTTTATGGTGCTTTGGTTCCGAATAGTCCCACCTTTAAAAAGAGTTCACTAAGATCCCATATTTCAATAAAAATTGTTCAGTATCGTCCTTTTGGCAGACGACGTTAAAATCTTAACAGTGAAGATGCTAGATTGACGAAACGTTGATGAACTGTTAAATTGGAAGCTTACGTGGCTCTGTGAAGTCATTTACATGTGTAAATAATTAAGATAAAAATAAAAAAATGACATAAAAGGGGTTAAAGTAAAAAAACCCTTACCCTTATCTGATTACTCCATTTCTGGGTTTTTTGCTGTTGTGAAAGTGGCGATTTCTGGTTGTACTGTTGATTCTACTGTTGAATCCTTGAAGGCGCAAGTGGAATTTCGTACGGAGGTGAGGTAAGGGGTCATTATTTGAGCCTAATTAGTTCATGTTGTTGATGTTTTATTTGGGGGTTAGGGTTTATTTGGGGGTTAGGGTTCATGTTGTTGTTGACTCTGATTTTGGGCGTATAAAAAGTTGTTGTTTTATTAATCACCTTATTCAATTGAAAGTAACAGTTGGAAAAATAACCATATATATCATTTACATGGCGCAACACTCATTAGACAGCGTTTAGGTTTTGTTCTTGGTCATTGCATCACTCATGATAAAACTAGGTTGGAATCGAAGTTATCCCTTCCATGTCATTTTTCATAAGGGGAATAAGATTACCACAAAAATAGTGATCCATATGCATTAAATTAATATAAAGGAACAATCCAAGAAACAAAAACAAGTGGCTATATTGTATGATTGATAACGGTCTAAAAACCGTTATTTTCATGCATAAATTTGATATCAAAACACACCCTTTGTGGCTTAGAATGAGCTTAGAATCAAGTAAAACACTTAAGTTGAGTCACATGAGAGTCGAAAGTTGTTTTTAGAGATATTATGCTTGTTTTGCGGGGTTTTGATGAGAATTAAGGATGGAAGTGAAGTAGGAAGGTCTTAGACTCCAGAAAGAAGAAGAAAAAGGAAGAAAAGAAGAGTCTATGGACCGCTCAACGTCAAATTCCAACGTTGAGCGTCCTATTCGAGGGAGCAGCACTGTCTGGCGCTCAGGAGGCGAAGCTGAGCGTCCAGAGCGATTAGAGGCAAACCGCTCAGCGGTGAGATTGACCGTTGAGCGGTGGCGCGGCTTGAGGGAAACCGCTGAGCGGTAAAGTTGGACGCTGAGCGGTTGTCTACTGGGCTTGGGCTTAAATTTTGTTACTTTTTTGTCCTATATATAACCTAGTGCGATTCAAATTTCATTCTTTTGGCAGAAGAAGAAGTCCAGAGTTGTTCTACACACCTTAGAGGAGGTTTCTTGGATGCTCAGGCTCCAATCTACCAAATTTAGGGTTTACTCTTCCATTCTTTCATTGTATTTCATCTAGATTCACCATGTCCATGGTGAACTAAACCTTTGGTTGTTAGGGAACAATGTAATCTTTTGAAACTCTCTTTTATTGAACTTCTTATTTATCTATATGCTTGCATATGCTTTGATTATCAATTGTTGGGTTTCTTATCTATGCTTAAAGCTTTTATCGTTTAACTCATTCAATATAAAGATGTTTGCCTTTGTCGATACGAGGACGTACGGGGAAGACATGAATTGATAGGGAATTCCTTGATTAAGCAATACCACCTAGGAATAGGGGTAGGACGATCAATTGTATTTTTGCTTCTGTTTATAATGCGTTGCTAGTTACTAGGGGAGACTAGGGATAGTAAGCCAGTAACTAGTAGTAGACTCTTTTCACTGAGGAATCGAGTTTAGGGTAGACTAAGAAAGTTTGCATGACAATTAGATAATAAAGCGAATTAAATAAGAAGAGTAGATAAAAGAGAGTGGATAAGATGAAATTGTAAACCCCAACAACTCCATTCATTCATATCTTTTTCTAGCCAATTGAATCATCTGCATTTGCATGTTTATTTTTGTTCTTGCATTCCACCACAAGATTTATTCCTTTACAAGTCTTACAAAATTAATTTACATGAAAGTTAAGGCCTAAGAGTCCTTTGGGAAAACGATACTTGGACTTACCCATTTTATATTACTTGATAACAATTTGGTACACTTGCCAGGGACTTAACAATCATGTAGTTTCTCTCTCCTGGTCTGTGATTTTTGGTCTGTTGTGGGACACTGACAGTGTTCAGCCTTAACGTTACCCTTTTGGGTTTTCTCTTCCTCACGACCTGAAACTATCTTGTGTTGGATACCTGATGAATATGAGCTTGCTCTTTGGTTCTGTGGCTGACACCAATCTGAGGCTAATACTACTTCTTTTTCTACTTCAAAGAACCCTAACTTCAACGAACCCTAACCCACCCCTTTTATTAACCTCAACTTTAAAGATTTCAGCCAACTCACTTCACTTCACACAGCCACGTAAGCTTCCAATTTAACAGCTCATCAACGTTTTGCCATGCTAGCATCTGCACCATTAAGATTTTAACGTCGTCTGCTAAATGGACGATATTGAACAATTTTTATTAAAATATGGGACCTTAGTGAACTTCTTTTGAAGGTGGGACTATTTTGAACCCAAGCACCATAAGAAGGGACCAAATGATGTATTAAACCTTTATTTAGAAAACACTCGTGAGTCCCACACGCTTGCACAAAAAATAAAATAAAAACCAAGAGAACGGATGTGCGTGGTTTCAAACCATGGCCCCGTTATATAACACCAAATCCAACCTTAAACATTACAGCACAAATTTTTCATTGAAAAATATACACAAAAATATCCGTATAAATCATACAAACTACAACATATATTCAGAAAAAATTAAATAAATAAAATTATAAATTAATTTATTTATCTACCAACAATTTTAAAACAAAATCACATAAAAAAACTATTTTTTTTTTCAGATTTTACAATAATAAAGCTCTTCTAGAAAAGAAGTTTTGATACCATACTAAAATGATATAAGTTATTCTATGGTTTAAATTCTTATGATGCAAAAATATGTTTGACTCATAAGAAGACACAAGAAGAAAGAAGAAGAAAAAAGAAAAAAAAAAGGAAAACCAACATAGAAACAAAGAAGGTAAAAGATAACAAGAAAAAGAGATATATTATTAACTTATTGCTTGCTTCTTAATAAAAAAAAATAAAATAAAACTCGTTATATATATCGTTTAAAGGAAAACAAGCCAGACGTATCTTTGATCCTAATGTTGTTTTACTTCATTCCATAGACAAAATATGACACATAATTATCTGCCGAACATGTCAAAGGCTAATTGAAAAAGGCATTCAATGTACAAGCTTTTTGCCCTTCTTTTGTGAAAACTATCCAAAGTCAATCATGTTGGATGATGAATACTCAAACTATGTTTATAGGAAAATAACAATGAAGTTTGATAAAGATATTTTCTCTGTTGTTACCAGACGATTCCTTAATAGAGATATTTTCTTTATTGTTATCAGATGGTTCCATAATAGAGATATTTTCTCTGTTGTTGCCGGAAGGTTGCTTTATTGTTATTCAGTTTCCGAAAGCTGATACTTACCGTATAGTTGCTGTCAGAGTGACCACTGAACGACCCGTTCGGTCTTACCGAACGATCTGTTCAGTCCTAGTGATTTTTTAGTATTTTTGTTGTTTCTTCTTTTCTCCTTTTATATAAATTCCTTGCTTCTGCTGTACTAAAAAGATTATTCTATCAGTAATATTCATTCATAGTTTTTCTGCTTTCTGGAATTCTCGTTTCTCTCTTTCAAACACACTTACATGGTATCAGAAGAAAGACAATAATCAGGGTTCTTCGTTTGCCTTCTTTTTCTTCATCTTCTTTCTTTTGCTCTTTTAATGGCTTCCTCTAACGCGTCCACCCCCACCACTACCGCCTCTACCACCGCTGCCACCGATCATCTCACTAATCCCACCCATCCTTTGTTCCTTCATCCTGGTGAAAACCCAACCCTTATTCTTGTCAATGCGGCACTCTCCGACACCAATTATGAACAATGGAGGCACGACATGCTTGTTGCTCTTGAAACCAAGAATAAAGATAAATTCGTTCTTGGTACTATTTCTTGCCCTCTTCCTACTGATGTTCTTCATGACGCCGGGAAAAGATGCAACAAAATGGTGATTTCTTGGCTGACGCGTTCTATGACTCTACCCATCAAACAATCTGTTATGTGGATGGATTCTGCCTCCGAGATTTGGAATAATCTCCTCCAACGCTTTTCTCATGGCGATAAGTTCCGTATCGTTGATCTTCAAGAGGCTCTCCAATCTTGCAAACAAGGTGACTCTAACGTTTCTCAATATTACACTCGTCTTCAAATCATCTGGAAAGAACTTTCTCTATATCAAACCCTTCTTGTCTGCACCTGTAAATCTCCTTGCACTTGTGGCTTACTGACCAAGATTCAACAAGAACGAAATGATGATTCTGTCATCAAGTTTCTTCGTGGCTTAAATGATGAATTTTCTCAAGTCCGTTCTCAAATTATGCTTATGGAACCCATGCCGACTCTCCCTAAAACCTTCTCCTTGGTCCTTCAACAAGAACGGGAGTTTCATCATTCTTCATCATCAACTCCTCAAGATTCCATGGCCAACGCTCATTTTCAGGATTCTCAGAACAAGACTTTTCCCACTTCTCGTGGTGTTTTCTCTGGTCGTGGACGAGGACGTACCACAAAATTTGGTGGTCGTGCTAAATACTGCGATCATTGCAAACAAACTAATCACACTTCTGACAATTGCTAGATCAAGTATGGCCTTCCTCAAGGCTATAACCCAACATCAGAACAGATTCTGCTCCATCTAATCCTTCTGCCCACCTGACTGATGGCGTTTCTATCCCTCCCACTGACTCCCCTGCTGATGCCACCCAAATCCAACGCAATTTCGCTCAAGAACAGTATGACGACTGTGACACCCGGGCACTGACGAGGGCGGGGAGTGATCGTCGGTGCAAGAAGCATGGTGCAGGGGGCACGGACAAGGAGCGGCTCCTGGCAGGCTTCGAGTGGAAGGGGCACATGGACGAATGAAACATACACCAGAATGAGAGGGATCTGGAGACTGTATAGGTATGGGACTATACAGTTGAAAGATAGCTTAAAGGAATTGATTTGGCTACCCATATCACCAAAATGCATTTACTTTTCGGAAGCCTAACCCATAAGAACTCCATGGTTAAGCGTGCTTAGCTTGGAGAAATTCT
>NW_014542919.1:48849-51690 GCF_000741045.1 Vigna radiata var. radiata | reverse complement strand
AATCAATCATCAAGATTAAGGCAATATCATCCATGTTTTCCTGTGAACAATACATGTAACAATAAAACTCTGGAGCTCAAAATCTCACACACATGCTTCCTCACACAAAATTCATTCATACACCATGCCTAGCATCATGACCACAATCATAAATTCATCACCCATCTATCTCTTGGATATCAACATGCATTGCAACTCAATTCTCATCCACCTCAAATAATCATCAAATTGTCCTATCATGCACATTAGTCGTTCAAACATTTTCAGAAAAAGTATTCAAGCCAAGAGTACACACCAAAACAAAAACACAACCTATTCTAGGAATTTAAACTGCAAAAGTGTAAGAATAAATCTAGGTTGCCTCCTAGTAGCGCTTGTTTAACTTCACGAGCCTGACCCAAACCTCATGGCTCTACCAACATCATGACTGAGGCAAATTGCTCTACATCTCCTCCTACATAGTGTTTGAGTCTTTGGCCATTCACAATCCATCTCCGTTGCTGATCATCTTCAGTTGAAGATTCTAATTCCACTGCTCCACTCTGGAATACATGTTTCACCATAAAAGGTCCCGACCATTTTGACTTCAGCTTCCCTGGGAATAACTTTAGCCGCGAGTTGAATAAGAGAACCAAATCTCGTGGATGGAAAGTTCTTTTCATCAGCTTCTTGTCATGATAAAACTTCACCTTATCTTTGTAAGTCCTGGATGACTCGTATGCATGCAACCGCATTTCTTCGAGTTCTAGCAGCTGGTTGCCTCATTTCCATTGAGCCTTGGCAGGGTCAAAATTAAAAAATTTCAACGCCTACCAAGCTTTGTGTTCCATTTCAACTGGCAAATGACATGCTTTTCCATAGACTAACTGAAAAGGAGATAACCCCATAGAAGTTTTCATGGCCATTCTATATGCCTAGAGAGCATCGTCTAACTTCTGCGACCAATCTCTTCTTGAAAAGGTGACAGTCTTTTCTAAAATCCTTTCGATTTCCCTGTTAGAAACTTCAGCTTGGCCATTCGTCTGTGGATGATAAGGTGCAGCTACCTTGTGTTTCACCCCATAATGCTTAAGTACTTTAGCTAGCTGAGCATTGCAAAAGTAAGATCCCCCATCACTAATGAGTATCCTGGGAGTGCCAAAACGCGAAAAGATTTGTCTTTTTAAGAATTTGATCACAGTGTTAGCATCATTCTTAGGACATGCTACAGCTTCAACCCATTTACTCACATAGTCAACAGTTGCCAAAATATATTCATTATTGAATGACGGAGGAAATGGTCCCATAAAATCAATACCCCAGCAATCAAAGACTTCAACTTCCAAAATTCCCTGTAGTGGCATTTGTCGCAGCTTCGAGCATGATTATGAGCATCTTTAAACAAAGTCGGCCAATAAAATCCTGCTTGTAAAATTTTTGCAGCAGTGCGTTCTCCATTATAGTGACCACCATAAGGAGAATTATGACAATGCCACAGAATATCTTCTACTTCTGCTTCAGTAACACATCTTCTCAACAGATTATCCGCTCCTATCTTGAACAAATATGGATCATCCCAGATGAATTCCTTGGCATCATATAAAAACTTCTTTTTCTGTTGCCAAGTAAGTCCTTCTGGAATAACACCTGCGACTTTAAAATTGGCTAAATCAACAAACCAGGGTCTTTGCTGAATATACAAAATAGTTTCATCTGAAAATGATTCCCAAATTTCTTTTTCCTTACTTGTCACTTCCTCATTGACTAACCAGGACAAATGATCAGCAATTACATTCTCGCTCCCCTTTCTATCACGAATTTCAACGTCAAATTCTTGTAACAAAAGTACCCATCTAATCAATCTTGGCTTTGAATCAGGTTTCTTCAGTAAATATTTTATAGCTGCGTGATCTGTATAAATGATCACCTTAGATCCAACAAGATATGATCTAAATTTCTCCAATGAGTACACTATAGCCAAGAATTCCTTTTCTGTGGTGGCATAATTCAATTGAGCCTCATTCAGTACTTTGCTAGCATAGTAAATAGCATGAAACACCTTCCCTTTTCTTTGTCCAAGCACAGCCCCTATAGCATAGTCGCTAGCATCACACATAAGTTCAAACTCTTTATTCCAATCAGGCGCCACAATTACGGGGGCAGAAATCAGTCTCTGCTTCAAACTGTCAAAAGCTTGCAAACATTCCGAACTCATCACAAATGGTGTCTCTTTAGCGAGTAAATTGCTCAAAGGCTTTGCAACCTTTGAGAAATCCATGATAAGTCGTCGATAAAATCCTGCATGACCAAGGAAACTTCGGACTCCCTTAACATTTGTTGGTGGTGGGAGTTTTTCGATTACCTCAACCTTTGCTTTATCAACTTCAATCCCCCTGGCTGAAATTTTATGGCCAAGTACAATACCTTTTGTCACCATAAAATGACATTTTTCCCAGTTCAAGACAAGATTTGTTTGAACACATCGGTTGAGAACTGCATCCAAATTAGACAAGCACCTTTGAAAAGTATCTCCAACAACTGAAAAATCGTCCATAAAGACTTCAATGCTCTTTTCCATAAAATCAGCAAAGATTGCTTGCATACACCTCTGAAAACTCGCAGGGCATTACATAATCCAAATGGCATTTTTCGGTAGGCAAAAACACCAAAGGGACAAGTAAATGCTGTTTTCTCTTGGTCTTCAGGGTCTACCACTATTTGATTGTATCCCGAATATCCATCAAGAAAGCAATAATAAGCTTGCCCTGCTAATCTTTCCAACATCTGGTCCATAAAAGGTAGAGGAAAATGATCTTTCCGGGTGACTGTATTTAATCTCCTATAGTCAATGCACATCCGCCA
>NW_014542919.1:43935-48034 GCF_000741045.1 Vigna radiata var. radiata | reverse complement strand
CTCCATAACAACAAAATCCACTGGAAACAAGAACTTATCAACCTTGACAATCACATCTTCAGCAATCCCAAAAGGGTATTTGAGGGATCTGTCAGCTAATTGGAGAACCATTCTTGTTTGTTTGAGCTCTACCCCTTTTAAATTTTTAAACATAGTTAGAGGCATCAAATTTATGCTGGCTCTAAGATCAATCAAGGCTTTTCCAACCTCTAGCTCGCCAATAGCACAAGGAATAGTGAAGCTTCCAGGATCATAGGATTTAGGAGGTAGTGACCATTGAATGATAGCACTGCAATTCCCTTCTACCTCAATTGTCTCTTTCTCAGCATATGCCCTCTTTTTTGTAATGATTTCCTTCAAAAACTTCGAATAAGATGGTATTTGCTGGATGGCTTCGGAGAAAGGAATGGTTATTTCCAATTTCTTAAAAATTTCCATGAAACGATCAAATTGTCGTTGTTTATCTTTTCTGGAAGATATTTTTAGGTAAGGTAGAGGTTTTTCATACTCCTTCTCTTTGAGCTTCTCATCTTCTTCTTTCTTTTTCTCGTTCCACAAATTTTTTTCTTCCTCTTCTTCCCTTTGATTCTTTTCCTCTTCTATACTTCTTTTGTCCTCAATCTCTCTTTCTTTTACAATTCTTCCACTTCTAGTAACAATTTCGCAAGCCTCTTCCCCCTATCATTCTTCATGCAATCATTAGTACAAACACTTTTCTTCATAATTCTCTGGAAGGTTTCTTCGGATTCTATACTTCTTTGAATAGGGTTGAAATGGAACATTTGTGGAGCCTGTGAAGTTTCTATACATGTCTGTGATAACTCAGCAAGTCTTCTTGTTATTTCCATCAGATGCTGTGTGATCATGTTATCTTGAATCATTGAAAGCTCTTGAATAGCATCAACCTGCATGTCATGTGCTTCTTCATTGTCCGCCATAAATTCTATCAAATTATAGGCTTCATCTTCAGTTTTCCTATTTATACTTCCTCCCGCTGAAGCGTCTATCACCATTTTCGACTGACGGCACAGGCCTCCCAAGAAAGCAAGCAAATATGAAGCTTTGTCAAACCCATGAACTGGGGTCTTCCTTAGCAAGCCCTTAAACCTATTCCACGCCCTTCCAAAAGTTTCTTCTCTTCCCTGCTTAAATGAAGAAATCTCTAGCTTCCCTTGATTGATCCTTGCAAGCGGAAAATATTTAGAAATAAATTGATTTCCCACAGCTTCCCAAGTCCTGAAGGTTCCTTCAGGGAATGAATGTAACCAGTTGATGAGTCGATATTTTATTGATTTCACTTGGTTTATTGTGCTAGATTTAATAAGGGAATTGTTTTTAATTGTCCGATATTTTCCCGTTTTTCCTAATAGTGCTTAATTTGACAAGAAATTCTAATTTTAATTAATTTGAATATTCTGAGCTAATTATTTGCATTATTAACTGCAGGGAAATTTTGGAGATATATTTTGGAGCATTGGGAAGGAGACAAAATAAATTCAAGACTCAACAATTAGACATTTTAATTTTAATTATATTGTATTTTAATTGTTTAAAATTTTTTGGACAAACTTTTGCATCTTAGGCCAATTTTTGGTAAAAGATGTGAGGTCCAAATAGTGATTTAGGTTTAGAATTTTTTATTTTTATTTAAAAAAAAAAGAAGAAAATAAAAAAAGAAAAAAAAAGAAAAAAAAAAGAAATATAAAAAAAAGAAGAAGAGAAAAAAAAGAGAAAACAAAAGAAAAAAAAATGAATGATGCGTTGCATTCCATGCTGCAACGTGCTAATACCATTTAAAGGCGGGGCCCATGGGAAAAATGTTGGATGTCTAGCAAGGATGCACAAGTGTAGCATGCCGACTCAAAAAGAGAGAACCAACACGTGACTTCATTTATTGGAGAAACATTCACGGCCGGGGCCTTCACGTGCAGCTGCAACACTTAGCTTTCATTGTAAAAAATTGGAAAAAAAGCTGCAACGAGATTGAGAGGAGCTGTAGCACCATATATAAAAGGCAACATCACCAACTAGCACAACACGGCCCATAGTTTCAGAAAGGGCTGGACGGTAAATATACATCAACAATATTATTCTTCATCCAGCTAGGAGAGGTGTGTGCTTGGATAAGGAGGAGCATCCGACAGTAGTTTTGAAACACAACAGCAACCCAATGGCATTCAGCACCAGCTCTCCACATCAACACGCATTCAGCAAAGAATGGGCTAGCAAAGAAAGGCAATCGGTGCAGCATCTTGGAACATTTTGAGCAGCTGCCACATCCAGAATTTAGCTTCAGCCCACAATTTTTCTTCACACTTCACGGGGCAACCAGCAAAGGGGTGCACTCATGGATATGGAGTTGTCAATTGGAAAAAGAAAATAAGGTTGGATCGTGGAAACCTAGGGCAGGTTTTGTCAGCTGGAGCAAGGCACATGTGGAGGCGGTCATTTTTTTATTGCATGCTACTATTACATTGGCTAGAGGGGGGGGGGGAGCATGGAAGTCTAGAGCAGCCACCGAGAATGAAGAAGGCAATGATTAGAATGGAGGTGCAACAACCACCTTGAGAAGATTATTTTCCTTTTCTTTGCTTGAGCTGTTGCGTCCAGCCAGTTTTTTTTAGTTCATGCTTTGAATGTTTTAGGAGGAATGAAATAGAAAAGCACACAGTTGATTTATCATTTTCTTTGAATGAAATCAGCATTTGCATTTAAGTTTTCTTTCCCTTATTCCAGTGACTACCGTGTTTGCATTTATGTTTGCTATTCTTTATTGTGATTCATCTATTTATTAGGAAGCATATGCGGTATCTTCTTTTTAGTAGAAAAATTCCTTTTGATTCCAACAAAGGGCTGATGCCACGTTCACTTGAGAGGAGCTCAATGGGTTTTCTTTTAGTTTATTTTAAGTGTTAGACTTAAGTTTGGTTAAATTCTCATATTAAATGCTTTTTGTTGTCACGCATTTTTTTTATTGAGTATTGTTTAATAGATGGAGGTGTGTTGGAAAGCTACATTTGTTGCATTTAATAGCATTCAATGTATTTTCTTCCAAGTTTTATTCTCGCTTCAATTAGTTCACAAATCTTGTCTTAGGACTGTTTAATTTTCATTATGTTGTCTGTTATGTTCGGTTTTTATTGTTTTCCAGATTTACTTCAATACTTTCAATTCTGTTTAGTTATGTTTAATTTTCATGCTTTAACTTAGTTTAATTATCATATCAAACACTTTCAACAACCCCCCCTTCGTGTCCGACCTAATTCTCGAACCACATTTGGTCCTTGAGAGACGACCTAGGAGTCACTTCCTAGTCTATACTGCATTTCTCATATGCAATCAAATTTGTATGGGCCACGGCACCCATCACTAGTCCTTTGCGTTTCCTTCAAGAGAGAAAGGAAACAAACTGAGTTTAATGCTATCATCCGATACTCCAATTATCTTCACTGTGTTGCAAATTTCACCAAAGACTGTCAAATGCTTGTAAGGATTTTCATTTGACAACCCATGGAATTGGTTGTTCTGGACTAACTGGATGAGCGTTGGACTCATCACCATGCTGGTTGTATTGTCTGCTGGAACTGCAATGCTGTTAAAATTCAAGGGACCAATTGAATTAGCTGCGTCCCCCAAAGTGCGTCTAGGAGGAGGTTGATTGGCCATCTCCTCAAGATCTGGTTCAAAAGTCTCAGGTGAAAAATGCGAAGTCACTTCTGGAGAAAGAGATCTCTCACGCAAAGGACGTCTCCTTCTCCTCTCATATGGTAGACCTTCTAGCAGAGCTTGTTGGTTTTTCCTACTTCTAGTATGTACTGTTTCCAGCATACACAAGAAACACACCCTAAAAGCACTTTTATAGAAAATAAAACAAAACGCAATAAAAGAAAAATAAAACAAAAATAATTACAATCAAGTCAAAGTCAATCAATTCACCTACTAGAAAAATAAACCTCGAGTCCCCGGCAACGGCGCCAAAAACTTGTTGACAAATTGGCAAGTGTACCAAATCGTACAAGTAATATAAATGGTAAGACCAAGTATCGTTTTCCCAAGAGACTCGTGTGGCTTTCTCGTTCGCATGAATTAAAATAATAAG
>NW_014542919.1:40708-43370 GCF_000741045.1 Vigna radiata var. radiata | reverse complement strand
ATGAAAAATGGAAGAAGAATGGAAAAGCAAACCCTAGAAAAGATGAAAAGGAGCCTAGGCATCCAAGAGATCCTCTCCAGAGAGCAAAATTAGGTCTGGCCGTTCTCCCCTGTCAAAAGAATGATTCTGAATTCGCAATACAGGTATATATAGGTGAGGAGCGGATCAGAAACGGGCCCAAGTCCAGCGAGCCACCGCCGGACGGTTTAAGTGTGTCGCTCGGCGGTTTGCCATAAATTGCCCTACCGCTCGACGGCAATCGCCACCGCCGGGCGGTTTCCCTCAGGTCCGCCTAGCGTCAATCGCCATGCCTTCTCCTCGTCCTGGACCGCCCAGCGGTTTAAGTGTGTCGCCGGGTGGTGTGTTGACTCTTCAAATCTTGATTTTTCTGCTCTTTTCTTGACTCAACGACCTGTATCTTCAACTCCATTCTCTACTTTTCTCAAATTAGCTACAAAACAATGCAAAACAAGCATAAAATCGCTAAAAACAACTTTTGACTCTCTCCAAACTCATTTATTGAGTTTTGCTTGATTCTAAGCTCATTCCGAGTAGTAAAGGGTGTAATTTGGTCCAAATTGACATATGAAAATAACTGTTTTTCAACCTTCATCAACTGTCATTCTAGGCAATTTAATTTTGCACAATACTCTTTTTGTTCCCAATTTTTTTGTTCACCTTATTTCTATTTCTAATCTGCTACACTCCAATAATTACTTTGTTTTCTTTCATCAAAATAGTTGTCTCATTGTGCAGATAGACACTTACCAGACGATTGGAGTAGCTAAGAAATACCAAGGGCTCTTTTATCTTCTTAGTAATAATAAAATAAACAATTTAGAATTAAATGTTTCCTTTGTTTTTCATAACAACTCTAGTGATTCTTGTAATATGTGGCACATAAAACTTGGTCATCCCTCAAATAAAATTTTACAGACAATAACTTCTCAATATTCTGATATTTCATTTCAATCCATTGATGCTTGTGATGCTTGTGCTTTTGCTAAACAAAAACGTCTTCAATTTTCTGTTAGCACAACTAAATCTCCTTGTTTCTTTCATCTCATTCATGTTGATATTTGGGGCCCTCTTTCTATAACTTCAATTGATGGATATAAATATTTTTTAATTGTTGTTGATGACTGTAGTCGTTTTACATGGTTCTCCTTTTGAAAAATAAATCTGATGTTAAAACTTTACTTCAAAACTTCATTGTTTTAACTGAAAACCAATTTTCTTGTAAACTTAAAATCCTACGATCTGAAAATGGAAAAGAGTTTCTTCTTAATGAATTTTATTCCACCAAAGTCGTCCTGCATGAAACTACTTGTGTTGCTACTCCTCAACAAAATGGTATTGTTGAACGGAAGCATCAACACATTTTTAATGTTTGTCGGGCTCTTCTTTTTCAATCTAAAGTTCCTAACCTCTTCTGGTCTTATGCTATAAAACTTGCCATCCATATTATTAATAGACTGCCAACACCTTTCCTTCAAAATAAATCTCCTTATGAACTTGTTTATTCTATCAAACCTGATTTTTCAAATCTAAAAGTTTTTGGATGTTTATCATACTCTAGCTCTGCCACTGCAGGTCACACAAAACTTGATTCCAGAAGCAACAAATGCATTTTTCTTGGGTATAAATCTGGAACCAAAGGTTTTGTGTTGTATGATTTACATTCACACTCTATTACTGTTTCACGCCATGTAATTTTTCATGAGCATATTTTTCCTTATCAATTTTCTTTACCTTCACCTTCATATACTACATATGATGACACTTCTGATGTTATACTTTTTGATTTTCCTATTTTCACACCTGTTTCCACTGCCTCACATTCTCCTGCTTCTATCATTTCTAATCATACTTCTGATAATATTATTACTCCTAATGTTGATCAAAGAATTTCTCTTAGAACTAAGAGTAGACCCAAATATTTAGATCATTATTACTGTGGTACTACTTCTAGTTCTAACTCATCCTATACTACCCCTTATCCTATACACTTGTTTCTTTCTTATGATAAATGCTCCTCTACTCATGCTTCTTTTTGTCACAATATCTCTGCTCAAGTTGAACCCTCTTCCTTTAAAGAGGCTAGTAAGTTTGATTGTTGGCAACAAGCTATGCATTCTGAACTTTCTGCACTTGAAAGAAACCGAACATGGACTTTGGTGAATCTCCCTGCTGGCAAGAAACCCATCAGTTGTCGTTGGGTTTATCGCATCAAGCACAAAGCAGATGGTTCTGTTGACAGATATAAAGCTCGTTTGGTGGCAAGAGGTTTTACTCAAACAGAAGGACTAGATTACTATGAAACTTTTTCCCCTGTTGTTAAAATTACTATTGTTCGTCTTGTTCTTGCTCTTGCTGCTAGTAACAAATGGTTTCTTCATCAGTTAGATGTTGATAATGCTTTTCTTCATGGTGACTTAACTAAAGAAATATACATGAAACCTCCTCCTGGTCTTTGTCCGTCCACTTCTGTGTTACTAATAAGGAGCATTGGTAAAACTTGAAGAATTGTTTTGATGATGCTGCAAGAAGTATTATTTAAAGAGAACATTAGATTTATTTAAAAAGCAACTTGTAGAGTTTGGATGTAGTAGGAAAATCTTAAACCTTGTATTTTTAATTGGAATAATCGATTATGGACAAG
>NW_014542919.1:0-40703 GCF_000741045.1 Vigna radiata var. radiata | reverse complement strand
AATAATCGATTATGGACAAGTTATAATCGATTATCACTTACATTTTTACCTGCAATAATCGATTATCAAGGAGCAATAATCGATTATCACAAGTTATACAGGAATAATCGATTATCACTTCATATAATCGATTATCACTTTTTGAAAAACCTGTAACGGACTTGAATAATCGATTATCACTTTTTGAAAAACCTGTAACGGACTTGAATAATCGATTATCACATACAATAATCTTTTATTTGTGGCAGTTGGGAGTTGACCTTTGATATTTAGAGCAGCTGCCTATATATTGGGTTTTCGTGAAGTTCAGAAGTAACGTTGTGAACTTAGGTCTTTTGTAGAATACAGTTTGTCTAAGGAAGTTCTCAAAAGCTAGTTCTGTTCCCTTGCCTGGTCTCGTGAATAGGAGAAGCTTGCGTTTCGTGTGTCGATAGTCGAAGCGGTTCTCTTCGAGTTGGCAAGGTGCTCTGCCTGGTCTCGTGAATAGGAGAAGCTCGCGTTTCTTGTGTCGAAAGTCGGAGCGGTTCTCTTTGAGTTGGCAGAGTGTTTGCTTCCGGTTCGTGTGTCGAAGGAAGCACCACCGAACGACCCGTTCGGTCTTACCGAACGATCCGTTCGATCCTAGTGATTTTTTAGTTTTTTTGTTGTTTCTTCTTTTCTCCTTTTATATAAATTCCTTGCTTCCGCTGTACTAAAAGATTATTCTATCAGTAATATTCATTCATAGATTTTCTGCTTTCTGGAATTCTCGTTTCTCTCTTTCAAACACACTTACAAAGTTTTGTTGAAGTTGTTGGAAATTTGTGAATAAGTAAGAAAAAAAAAGTTGGTTGTATTATTGGGTGTTTGCAAAGAAAAATAAATGGTAAAACTGGGAAAAGAACCAAAGAAGAATTTTTTCTATTAGGTTAAATATTTATAAATTTACATCACTTTTAATGTATTTTATTTTATGTGAAATTAAAAAACCCGTGAATGGCAGGATTCAAACTTGCGTGGCTGGTCATGCCGATAACCACTCCAGCACATCCACTTTATGTTACTATTTTTAAGGTTTAATATCATTATTGGTTCACTCATGTTATTGTTTAGTGTATCACACTAGTGCATAATAGACCTTTAACGTCACCCCTTAGACATTGGACTACAAAATATCCAACGTAAATTATTGACCAGTGGTACTTTCGTAAATAAGTGGCCATATAGACGTCGATTAGGAGGGTCCCTGACATCGTCGCCTCCCCCCCCTCCCCGCCCCAAATCATCGTCTGCGAACCTGACAAGTAGGTGAAAAGTCATTTTTTTCCGCCATATAGACGTCCGTTCCTGCCACTCCGACATCTATATACGATTATAGACGTCGGCCCCTCTTGTAACCAACGTCTATGCGTTAAATGGCTTGACATGGTAGGTGAAAAGTTGTTTTGGACGTCGGCTTCCCCTAGATCCGACGTCTATATACACCGTGAATATTAATTTTTAATTTGAATGGACATGATATTAGTGAGGTCATCGATGTCTAGTCGAGAATAGACGTTGGGCACTGGGGGCATCGACATCTCGGTTCCTGTTAAATCCGAAACCGCGAACTTGCGGTTATGCACACTTCGTCGTCTTCCTCTCGCCATTTTTTCTATAGCATTGCATTTCCAGGTGCGTTTTATTTCTTTCGAACCGTTTAAACTTACTTTTGCTCCGATTAAATTAGTCTTTGATGGATTATCTTCCATTTGAATTGATTAAAATGAGTTTTCATTGTGTTTTGGTATAGTTTTGCTCGTGTATTTGGGTAACATAGTAGCACCTTCTCCCTATGCTTTCCTCGTAAGAAAAGCTGCGTCTTTTGGATCTCTTATGGCATTTCAACCCAAAAACGAATTTGGGTCCTTGCCTAGTTCTCATGTCACCGTATTCTTTTTCATTGGCGGTTGGAATGTGTTAAGACCCCGACAAGTGTACCTAATCGTATCAAGTAATATAAATGGTAAGACCAAGTATCGTTTCCCTAGAGACTCATTGGCCTAAACAGTCATGTGATTTGTTGATTATTTAAGACTTGTTAAGAACGAGAATATTAGGTTTTTTATTTGCGGAAAGTAAACATGAATGCAAGTGTTGATCAATTGACTAGAAGAATGCACAAATGAATGATTGATAAAATATGGTATGATTGTGTTGTTAGGGTTTTTGACTTATCTTATCCAATCTCATGTATTTACGAATTCAACTTCTTCATTAATGTCAATGCCACTCTCTAAGACACTTAAACCCGATGTCTCGGTAAATAAGCCCATCCTTAATTACGAGTTCATACAATTCCTAACATTCCTAATAATTAATTCTGAAGCACATGAGTGTATATGCAACCAATCCTCCTATCCCTATGTCTAGGTAATATTGCTCTTGGGAGAATTTCTCTGGTTCTAGATTTCCCCTTATATGTCCATATCGACAAAATCAATGATCATGCAATCGAATGAGTTAAACAAAGCATGCATTAAGCAAAGAGGAAAAAGTGTAACAATTAATGAAGTAAAGCATATATCAAAAATAAATCAATTCAATACATGAGAGTTTCAAAGGATTACATTGTTTCCCTAACAACAATGGAGGTTTAGTTCACCATAGACATGGTAAAACTAGATGAAAATAATAAAAGGAATGAAAGATAAAACCCTAAAAGTTGTAGGTCGGAGCTTTCACATCCAAAATCCGCTTCCAAGGGGTGAAAAGAGAGTTTCTATGCCTCTTTCTATGAAAAGATAGACCCTCTAGGTCGACTAAATCCTTATATAGTTTATAAAAGTTACAGAAAACTAGCCCAGGCCCACGCTGACAGCGCTCAACGTTGGAAATGTCGCTCAGCGGTAGGCGCGATACTCAGAATAACGCTCAGTGTTGACGCCCATGCGAGAGACAAAGAACTCCTTAGCAAGACTGGCGCTCAGCGGTAGAATTGTCGCTCAGCGGTTAGTGCGGCTCTTGGATTTGGCCTTCAGCGGTGACACTCAGGCATCAACCACTGGATTCCACAACGATCTTGGCGCTTAGCGGCAAAGTGGCGCCGAGCAATAGCTACGGTTCTTCTTTTGTGCACTTTTCCTATTCCTCCTAAGTCCAACTCCTTGCTACTTCAACTTCTTTCATCCAATTCCTCTTAACTCCTGCCAAAACAAGGAAAACCAAGCATAAAACCAATAATACCACCTTTAACTCTCTTATTCTCTCAACTCAAGCAAAAGCATGATTTCAAGCTAGTTTCTAAGTCATAAAGGGTGTTTTTTGAATCAAAATTAAGTATAAAAATAACGGTATTTCAACCGTTATCACAACTCCAAACTTAGAAATTTACTTGTCCTCAAGCAAAACAAAATGTAACTTAGTTTTCAAACAATCAATACAATGGATTAACACACTTCAAAACTCTTTCTTCCAAGACAAGTAATGATTCTCAACTCATCATAAAAATATCAGTCAAGATGTATAGATACGTTACTTCAATTAAATTCAATATGGTGTTCACATAAAACAGTCTTTCCAACAGATATTATTATCATGAATGACCAATTAACAAGCACAAATGCAATCATGTATAATCGGAACTACTCCTCACCAAGGAAAGTGTTTCACTCAAGCTCACAGGTGTATATTGAGGTCACTCATTCTCTTTACTATCACAATGTCACACAATTTAACTTTGCCTTTCATTTTACCACAATCAATCATACTCACAAGCAAGTTATCATCACAAGGACTTTCCATGGCTTGTAACGTGGCTAGGCTAAGAAGAAAATTGGTTTTTTTGGATCAAAAAATCCTTGAGTTAAGAGAGTCACGTAGTGACGCCCGGGCACTGAGAGGGCGGAGAGTGGTCGCCAGTGTGAGACACACGTAGTGCAGCTCCTGGCAGGCTTCTAGTGGAAGGGGCACATGGAAGGATCGAATATACACCGGAATGAGAGGGATCTATAGACTGTATAGGTATGAGATTATACAGTTGAAGGATAGCTTAAAGGAATTGATTTCGCTACTCATAAACAAATGCATTTGCTTTTCAATAGCCTAACCCATAAGAACTCCATGGTTAAGCGTGCTTAGCATGGAGTATTTTGGGATGGGACCTTCCGGGAAGTTTTCTCAGAAAGTGTGTGAGTGAGGACAAAGCACATTGGAAAGCCTCGTGTTGATGTGTGAGGACAGTCAATATTCCCTCAGTAGATGCTATCCCAGTAGCATTCATCGGTAAATGCTGTCAGTGATAAAGCTTAAACTCCCATCAGCAGGTGTTTGATAACAGATTAAAATACCATTATTTGTTTTGTAATTTTGATACTAAAAGCACCCTTTTTCACTTAGAAACTTGCTTGAACTCATATGTTTTCAGTAAATTGTGTGAATAAGAGAGTTGAGTATGATTTTAACTGTTTTCTAACAAATTCGCCTTGTTTTGACAAATATTGAAGCAATAATGGAAGAAGAAGTGAAAAGCCATTAAGACGGAGCTCAAAAGAGGTCAAAAAGACACAAAGAAGGGAGAAAACCCGAAGCCCAGGCGAGGACCAGGCGACAGAAACGCGAAACAGCGAGCTGAAAATCACCGCTGGTCGCCCAGGCGACGGACCCGACGCCCGGGCGACAGACGTTCGTAGCCCAGGCGCTGAAAACTGGCTCCCAAGCCTTACAGAAGCCTTGATTCACGCCCAGGCGAGCCCCTACGACGCTTGAGCGTGATTTGACGTAGATCGGGCCCTGTTTCTGCTCTGATTTTATTCTTTTGGACCGGGCCGAATTTTGGGACGCGTTTGGCATTATTTAAAGGATCTTAGGGCTCTAGATTTTGCATCCCTGGCATAAGCGAGCATAGCAATACACTCCTAGCCAATTCTTAGTCTTTTAATTCTTTCTTTTCTTTCATTATTCATAGGTTCCCCCATGTCTATGGGGAACTAATTTCTATCTGTTGTTGGGGAATGATGTAACCTTGTAAACTCTCAAGTATTTGAATTGATTCTTAATTTCATATGCTTTTTCCATTAATTGTTAGAGTAATTTATCTGTTCTTATTCTTGCTTATACAATAGCATGATCTGTGATTTGCATGAGTGCTGACAGGTTCCTTGTAATTCTGGTCCTTGTTAAATTACCCCTAAGGGTTATATTGCTCAGACATGAGGGTATGGGTCTTAGTTCTCTTAACCTCTTGATCTTCACATCTGTTTACCAGGAATGCTAGGAATTGTATAAACTGGTAATTAGGGACAATCTTATTTACCAAGAAATCGGGTTTAAGTGTTTTAGTGAGGGACGTTGCCATTAATGAACAAAGAAGAATTCTTATATACATGAGAGGGAACTTGGTAAAGTCTATCCCTAACAACATACTCATCTCATATATCAACCTCCATTCATCTCTGTGCTCTTTTGCCATTGATCAATTTTACTTTGCTTTATTTTATTCTTTTGCAATACAAACCATGATCTCTTTTTACTTTTTAAGTCTTAATTAATCCTGTTTTCACACAACTGTAAAGCGCCGAGAGTCCTCTGGGATACGATACTCGCTCTTACCATTTTATATTACTTGTGCGACTCGGTACACTTGCTGATTTCCCTCAACAATGTTGACCTTCTCCTTGCTTGATATTCATTTCTTTTTCTTCTTTCTGTTGAATTTCTTTAGAAAGTTATGAACACCAAGCACTTGTTTTAATATTTCAATCATAGGAACTTTGATCTCCAATTTCTTGAAGATCTCCATAAATCACATAAATTTCTTTTCTTTTCTATGATATTTCTTTTGATGAGGAAAGGGTTTTTCATATGATCTTTTCTTGTCTCCTCTCATCCTCTTTTTCTCATTCCCTTTTTTTCTCAATTTTCTCTTTTTCTTTTTTCTTGCTTTCTCCTTTATTTTCACACATTTTCTCTTTTTTTCTTTTCTCTCTACCACTTCTTTTTCTTTCTCATCATCTTCTTCTTCCTCACTCAACATTTCTGTTTCTATCTCTTCTATCTTTTCCTCCTTCCTCTCCATTTTTTCCTCTATCTTCTCCTCATGTATCTCTGTCTTTTCTTCATCAACAACCTTATCACTTTCAGGAATAGTGGCTTGACATTCCTCTTTAGGGTTAACTTCAGTATTAGCCCTAGAATCATCCAGAGATGCAGTCACACACCCCATTTCTATTTCCTTCCTTTTACATCTTGCCTCATTACAATCTGAATAGGAGATGGTATTTTGCATCACTCGTTGGAATGTCTCTTCACAGCTTTCGGATGGAGATGGTTGCTGTCAATGTTGTTCAATTTCCTCCTCTATTTCTTCAAGTGAAGGAGGATATTGTTGCCTTTGACGTTTTCATATCTCCTCCAAACTTTTGATATAAGATAAATCCATACCCATGATCCGCTGAAGAAGTTTGTCAGAATTTGTGTTCTCCTTGAGTGGAGTAATTTGTTGCTCGGCAGCTTGCCCAAATTGGCTTTGATCCATGTTTGAGCGAGGTTCCCACCAGTGGTTGAAATCATCTTTGTAGAATTGAGTGCCCATATAGTCAAATTCTTGTCCATATTACATCTTGCATACATTAGGCACAAAACCCTAGAAAACATTTATTAGAACAAAAATAAAAGCAAACATAAAAACATCAAGTCAAATTCAATCAGTAATTACACTACTTAAATAGTTAAACCAATGAGTCCTTGGTAACGGCGCCAAAAACTTGTTAACACCCTGGCAAGTGTACCAGATCGTATCAAGTAAAAAAGAGACGGTAAGTCCAAATATCGTTTCCCAAGGGATTCTTAAGCCTAAACATTCATGTGAATTGATTTCATAAGACTTGAATAAATAATAATTGTATTTTATAATGCAAAGACAAAAACAAACATGTATGCAAAAGCTTGATCAGTTGACAGATAAACAGTATGGATGAATGGTGTTGTTGGGGTTTACAGTTTCACCCTAACCCACTCTCCTATATCTATTATTCTTATTAAATTCAACTTTGTTATCAATGTTCATGCAACTTTCTAAATTACCCTAAATTCGATGTCTCGGCGAAGAGAGCCTACCCCCAATTACTAGTTTACTATGTCTAGTCTCCCAAGCAATTAGTCATGCATTTCAGTGTACAGAAGCTTAAAGCAATTGATCATCTTATCCCTATGTCTAGGTAATATTTGTATCAAGAGAATTCCCTCAACTCTAGATTTTCTCGTATGTGTCCATATCGACAAAATCAATGATCATGACATTGAATGAGTTAAACAGTGCAAGCATAGAGTATAGGGGAAAAACTCAAACTATTGATAACTGAAGTATATGAATAAAATAAGAATTTCAATACAAGAGAGTTTCAAAAAGGATTACATAGTTCCCCAACAACAAAGAGTTTAGTTCACCATTGTCATGGTGAAACTAGATGGATTGAATGGAAATTATGAAATAATTAACCCTAGACTTGATAGATTTGAGCTTTCGCATCCAAAATCCGGCTCCAAGGTCTGTAGAGAGTGTTCTGCCGTCTTTCTGCCAAACGATAATCCCTCTGGTTCGTTTGGGATTTATTTATAATTAAGAGAAATAACAGAATTTTGGCCCAGGCCCATGAGTACACCGCCCGGCGGTGGCCGCTCAGCGGTAGGCACGACACCTACTCCACCCCTCGACGCTGCAGCTTGAGCGGTCTCTCTGCATTCCTCTAACGAGTCCACCGCCCAACAGTGGCCACCCGACGATAGCTACGATTCCATCTTCACCCTATGACGTTTCCCTTTAAGCGCTTGGCAGTGTAATAATAAAAGGTCTCACCACCCGGCAGTGCTATCACCGCTCAACGGTAGCTGGGGTTCAACTGTGCTCCATTCTTCCACCTTCTTTTGCATCCAATGTTGAGATTGTTGACAACATAATATCTATATCACTCTATTTTTTGATGATGACAACACATTGCTTAATAACACACATATGTTGTTGTTGTGTTACATGTTCTTATGCTGATTGATTGATATATTTGTTGAACATGTTCATGTGCTGTATTGATTTGTGAATGCATACATATTAAGCTTGTACCTATTACATCATTTATGGATGCATTGCACAAGTTTGAAAGCATGAAAACTACAAGCATGTTTATGAACTTATAACTGTGTAACAAAGCTGTAGTATAGTCGACTCTATTATTAATTTATTCGACTATGCTAGAATCTTTGTACAGATTTTGAGAATCAGTGCTTTGTGAGATTTTGAGAAGGAAAGAATTTCAAAATGTGTTTACATGTTGAAGTCGACTATGTGCGCCACATATTCGATTGTATTAGTTATCTATTTTGAAATTCTGTTATGCTCTTGCACTTTAACGACTATATTTTCAAAAGTAAGTTGAGCATTGATTAATTGGTAAACTGTATTAAATGAGTTTTTATTTTGGTTGACCGAATGCTACCAGTTTGACTGAACTGTTATAACTGTCATAACTCAGTCGACTGAATTAGTAGCATATTTGACTTAGAGACTGTTTCTTAAACAGAAAACTATAAATAGACTGAACACGAAGCTGTTTAGAGGCTTTTGATGATCTAACAATTTCATTTCTGTTTCAGATTGATATCTCTAGAGTTTAGAGCTCCAAGAATTCTCCAAGAAGACGATGGTGATCTTTCTTGAAAGAGATTCAAAGGGAGACTGACTGCGCACACATTGCTTGATCACATTCTGCGCATTGAAGGTGTTTCTGTTTTGATCAAGATTCTGGCTTGGCATCCTTGAAGACTTTTGTATTGGACCGGTTATGATTACAGGGGATATACTCGTGGAGTTTGGTTCACTTTGAGGATTGTTCAAAGTGGTGGTTGGCAGATTGTAGGAGAGGGGACATCTTGCTACAAGTCTTGTTGTTTTTGTTGCCTATATTTTGGTTAAGGGTTAGAGAGGAGATTTATATTTTTGACGTGGAGGTCTTCTATAAATTTCTTGTTGTAAAAACCACAACCATTATAGTGCATTTGCTTCCTGGGTTGGAAGGACACTGGATGTAGGCTTTATTGGCCGAACCAATATAAAAACTAGTGTTTGATTTTCTCTGTCCCTGCACTTTTACTTTATAGTCGACTTTACTTTTAGCGCAGTCAACTACGTTTTTCCGCTGCATACGAATTTTCATTACTTGCATTGTAAGAAAGTTTGAAAAGTTTAATACTTTGATTTCAAAATTGCGAAAAGACTTTGTTTTTTGATAAACCACCAATTAACCCCCCCCCTCTTGGTGTAAAAAGAAGCCTACCTGTTTTCCAACATCCAACACTTTTCTTCCTTCACTTCTATCATCAAACCCTGATAAGTCCTGTCAAAACAAGGGAAAACCAAACATAAAACCCAGAAAACCCACTTTGACTCTTTTTCTCTTTAACCTAAGTATTTTGCATGATTTCAAGCTAATTCTAAGTCATAAAGGGTGTGTTTTAATATATATTTTAAGCATGAAAATAACGGTTTTTAAACCATTATCAATATATATAATCAAAGTTTATGCTATTGAATAATTTCTTAAACAAAGCATGCAAATATAATAGAGGAAAAACTCTAACAATTAATAAAACAAAGCATATGAATAAAACATCAATTCAATATATGAGAGTTTCAATAGGATTACATCATTTAATTCACCATAAACATGATGAAACTAGATGAAAACAATGAAAAGAATGAAAAGATAAACCCTAGATTTGATAAGTTGGAGCTCCCGCATCCAAAATCCGCCTCCAAGGGGTGAAAAAGGTGATTTTGCGTCCTGTCTCCCAAAAGATGACCTCTAAGGGTCGTACAATTTATAGTTCATTAACACAAAGGAGAAACTTGTTAAGACTCCGAAAAATGTACTGAATCGTATCAAGTAATATAAATGGTAAGACCAAGTATCGTTTCCCTGGAGACTCATTGGCCTAAACAATCTTCTGATTTGTTGATTATTTACGCTTGTTAAGAACAAAAATATTAGGTTTTTTATGCAATTTGCGGAAAGTAAACATGAATGCAAGTGTTGATCAAGTGACTAGAAGAATGCATAGATGAATGGCTGATAAAATATGGTATTATTGTGTTGTTGGGGTTTCTGACTTATCCTATCCATTCTCATGTATTTACGAATTCAACTTCATTAATGTCAATGCCACTCTCTAAAACACTTAAACCTGATGTCTCGGTAAATAAGCCCATCCTTAATTACGAGTTCATACAATTCCTAACATTCCTAATAATAAATTCTGAAGCATACGAGTGTAATGATAAGGATTTAAAATACCGTTATTTGCTATGTAATTTTGATACTAAAAGCACCCTTTTACACTTAGAAACTTGCTTGAACTCATATATTTTTAGTAAATTGTGTGAATAAGAGAGTTGAGGTTGATTTTAACTGTTTTCTAACAAATTCCCCTTGTTTTGACTGAGATTGAAGCAATACTGGAAGAAGAAGTGAAAAGCCATGAAGGAGGAGCTCAAAAGGGGTAAAAAAGGCACCAAGAAGGGAGGAAACCCGAAGCCCAGGCGACAGGAACGAAAAACAGTGAAGATAAATTCATCGTTGGTCGCCTGGGGTGACGGACCGGATGATAACGGTTGAAAAACAGTTATTTTCATATATCATTTTAGACCAAATTACACCCTTTAAGACTCAGAATGAGCTTAGAATCAAGTAAAACCCAATAAATGAGTCATTTAAGAGTTAAAAGCTGTTTTTAGCGATATTATTCTTGTTTTGCATTGTTTTGTAGCGATTTTAATGAAAGAGAAGATTGGGATTGAAGATGAAGGTCTTAGACTCAAGACAGAGGAAGAAAACTGAAGAAAAGAAGAGTCTAGGAATCGCCCAATGGTGAATTTTGCCGCTGGGCGGTCCAATGCGAGGAGGAGGCACCAGGCGTGGACGTTGGGCGGATTTTCGATTAGAGGCAAACTGCCGGGCGGTGGACCTTTGGCGCCGGGCGGTGGCCCGATTATGGGCAAACTGCCGGGTGGCATAAGTGTGACGCCGGGCGGTTGTCTGCTGGGCTTGGGCCTGTTTTCTGTGACGCTCCTCAACTCTAAATAGCCCTATTACAATTTCATTCTCATTCTTTTGACAGAAGAGGGAAGCCAGACCTAATTTTCACTCATTGGAGAATATCTCTTGGATGCTTAGGCTCCTTTTCATCCTATCTAGGGTTTGCTCTTCCATTCTTCCATTATTTTCATCTAGGTTCACCATGACAATGGTGAACTAAACCCTTTTATTGTTGGGGGAAACAATGTAATCTTTTGAAAGTCTCTTTTATTGAATCTCTTGTTTATTTATATGATTGTCATATGCTTTGATTATCAATTGTTGGGTTCTCATCTGTGCTTAAAGCTTTTATCGTTTAACTCATTCGATAACTGTTGTTTGTCTCTATTGATACGGGAACGTACAGTACTATCATGAAGTGGTGAGAAATTCCTTGATTAATGAGATACCACCTAGGGATAGGGAGGTCGGATGATCAATTGTTTTTGCTTCTGTTGGGTAATGCGTTGCTAATTGTTAGGGTAGCAAGCCGGTAATTAGTAATAAGCTCTTTTCGCCGAGGGATCGGGTTAAGGGTAGGCCAAGAAAGTTTGCATAACAATTAGATAATCAAGCACATTAAACATGAGGAGTAGATAAGAGGGAGCGGATAAGATGAAATTGTCAATCCCCAAAAACTCCATTCATCCATAGCTTTTTTTCTTGTCAACTGAATCAAATGCATTGCATGTTTATTTTGTGTTTTTTCATCCACAACAATTAATTTTTCTGTACAAGTCTTACGATCTCAATTCACACGAACGATAAGGTCTTTCGTGTCTCTTGGGAAGAATGATATCGGGCATTACCGATTATATTACTTGAACGATCTGGTACACTTGCCAGTGAGTCAACACCCAACGCCCGAGCAACGGACGCCCGAAGCTCAGGCATCCAAAACTGGTGCCCAAGCCTCACAGAACCCTTGATTCACGCTTTGGCGAGCTCCATGTGATGCTTGAGCGTAATTTCACGTGGATCGGGCCCTGATTCTACTCTGATTTGATTCTTTTGGACCGGGCCACACTTTGGGACGCGTTCAGCGCTATTTAAGGGACCCTGAGGCTCTAGGTTTTGCATCCCTGGTAGAAGAGAGAATAACAATACACTCCTAGCCAATTATGAGTCTTCCATTCTCTCTTTCCTTCTTCAATTATTCATAGAGTTCCCCCATGTTTATGGGGAACTAATTTCTATTTGTTGTTGGGGAATGATGTAACCTTGTAAACTCTCATGTATTTGAATTGATTCTTAATTTCATATGCTTTTTTAATTAATTGTTAAAGTAATTTATCTGTTCTTAATTGTTATAAAGTAATATAAATTGGTAAGTCGAAGTATCGTTTTCTCAAAGGACTCTTAGGCCTTACTTTTCATGTAAACTAATCGTGTAAGACTTGAGAAAAGAATTAAATTGAAGTGTGTATGCAAGGAACAAAAGTAAACATGCAAATGCAATGATTCAATTGACTTTAAGAAACTATGGATGAATGAAGTTGTTGGGGTTTACAATTTCATCTTATCCACCCTCATATATCTACTCTTCTTATTAAATTAGCTTATTTATCATATTGTCATGCAAAACTTTCTTAGTCTACCCTTAACCCAATCCCTTGGTGAAAAGAGCCTATTACTATTTACCGGCTTGCTATCCCTAGCCTCCCCTAGTAATTAATAATGCATGATAAACGGAAGCAAAATACAATTGATCGTCCTACCCCTATCCCTAGGCGGTATTAACATAATCAAGGAATTCAACACCAGTTCATGACATTACTATACGTCCCAGTATCAATAAAGACAAACAACATTTAATGAATGAGTTAAACGATAAAAGCATTAAGCAAAGGTGAAGAACCCAACAATTGATAAATCAAGCATATGCAAGCATATAAAATAAATAAGAATTTNGATATATGAGAGTTTNAAAAGATTACATTGTTCNCCAACAACCTAGGGTTTAGTTCACCATAATCATGGTGAAACTAGATGAAATATGATGAAAGAANGGAAGAAATAACNCTAAACTTGGTAGATTGGAGCCTAAGCANCCAAGGAACCTCCTCCAANGTGTGTGGAATAGTTGTGGACGTTTCTCTCTGCCAAAAGAATCCCCTTTTGATTCGCACTGGGGCTATATATAAGCCCAAAAAGATAACAAAAAGATTACAGAATCTAGCTGCTAATAAAAACAGACAATCGCCCAGGCGCCTAAGTTCACCGCTCAGCGGTTTCCCTCTTACCGCTTTGACCGCTCAACGGTTAGTTTTGCCGCTGAGCGGTTTCCCTCTAATCGCTCTAAGCGCTAAATGGTCCATTCTGGCGCTCAGCGGCTCACTTGACCCTTCTTTTCATCATTTTTCTCCTTCTTTCATGGGTCTAAGTTCACCTTATTTCACTTCCATATTCAATTCACCTTAAAACCCTGCAAAACAATGTAAAACAAGCATAATATCTTTAAAACCAACTATTGACTCTCACAAGACTCAACTAAGTGTTTTACTTGATTTAAAGCCCATTCTAAGCCATAAAGGGTGTGTTTTAATATCAAATTTAAGTATGAAAATAACGGTCTTTAGACCGTTATCACAACCCCAAACATAGAATGTTGCTTGTCCTCAAGCAAACAAGACAAAACTTGGTGTTCCAGTTTTTCATCAAATACTTCACACTTTTCAAAATTCCTTTTTCTCACAACAAGTTATTATACAATTCAGATTTTCAGTGGAATCCTATAAAGATGCATGCATGCTTTCAATCCAATTTAGTTGACATAATCAATCTTTTTCCAACAGATGTTTTGTTCATGAATGATCAATGAACTAAGCATAGATGTAAACATGGATTTAACAATTCTCACCAAGCAAGTGTTTCACTCAATCACTCAAGTGTTAGGAGGTCACTCTACTCTCTACTGTTCACATGTCGCATAAAACAATATTGCCATTCATCTAAAACAAACAAAATCTTCACATGCAAATGTCATCACAAGGACTTTTTCCGAGGCTTATAATGTGGTTGGGCTATCAAGAAAAATTGGTTTTTCTAGAATACAAAATTGGCTTGTAAGAGAGTTTAAATCATCATTCAAAGTTCAAGCATACTCTTTTTTAACCAATCTCACTCATTCCCAACTTCTTCCCTTTTTCCTTTTACATCGAGTTCACTTTACATGCTTTTTCTCTTTTCTTGTTTTCTTTTCTAACTCATGCATTTTTCTTTTTCATCTTTTGAACTCAATGTTTTTCTTTTTCTTTTTCCTTTCACTTTCCCCATACAACCCCAAACTTGAACCTATTCAACACATATAATTACTCTCAACCCAACTCAAGGTAATTTAATTCAAACAAGGGTTTTCATACTGTTTANGGCCAAGGTTCAAAAAGGGTATATCATTTAAAATTCTTTGGGTGAAAATTTGTCTAAGTAAGGGCTTTCCAAGCATGGCCTTGATCATATGACATACACATGCAATTCAATCAATTATCAAGATTAAGTCAATATCATTCATGATTCCTTGTGAACAGTGCACACATCAATAAAAACTCTGAAACTCAATACCTCACACAATCATATTTTCTTACTTCTCATTCATGAATCCTGCTTAGCATCAAAATTATAATCATGAATCACTTACTCATACGTTCACATAGTTAGTGAACCATTAACCTCGATATCAACATTCACACATTCTCAATCATCATCCACAATCAATCATCAGTCATAGATAACTCATCATGCAATCAAATTAAACCATTATCAGAATCAGTGTACAAGCTAAGCATAGACACAAACATAAACTGAACCTATACTACTAATAAAAAGTACAAAGAAAAGAAAAAGAAAAATCCCTATCCAAATGCGGGCATCCTTTAGTAGACGCCCTCAGTGCAAATCCTCATCTGAATCATACTCCTCCTCCTCATTGGCATCCTCAAAGTCTTCATCCTCTTGGTTAGCATCATGTCCACCTGAGGTTCCAGCTGCTCTAGACCCACTACCTTGTGCCTGCCCTTGAGGCCAAGCCATCACACTACGGAACTCGTCCATAGTCCACCTGTGCAATGGTGGCTGATCATAAAGCCCTACAATCATCTCGGCAGTGGCCACCTACCCTCTGCAAAGAGACTTCATCCTCGCCTCCATCATGGACATGTACATGTCCCTCATCTGAAAAGGCTCAGGCTGCTGTGCCGGTGCATCTACAGGCTCATCCTCCTGTTGCGTTGCTGCCCTCCTAGGACGTCTCCTAGGAACTGCTCCGGCTGGCTCGTGTCCTCTACAGTACTGATGAAAATAGGAGGCATCAATAGCCCTCCTCGGCCTCTCAAAGGGTGGAACTGCACTGTCCACTCATGCCTGCTGGCACAAGTATGTAATTAGGGACAGATGTCCTAGTGGTGTCTTGCTGCTCACAGTGTTGGCGCAACTCAAAATTTCGCTAGTAATAATCATACCAACGTTCACCTCCATCTGCCTCAGCATACAATAGATGACCAGAATCCGATGCAATGTGATGTCAAAAACATGAGAACATAGTTGAATGTTGGCATGAGTAAATGCCATCCAGTACTTGGCTAGGGGAGTCAAATCTGCCCTAAGGATGTTAACTGGTGCTCCATTAGGGTTTCTCTGAAAATGCTTCCCAGGGATGCACATCACTCTCTCAATATCTTCATAATCCCTGGCCTCCCCTAGTATAGCAGCATAACTGCACTGCTCTCCTGGCCACTCAGTCCCTAAGAACGCGTGAATGGTGTCGGGGTCATAATTGATCAAATGCCCCCTCACATAGCTCATATATCTCCCTGCTGATACTCCTCCCCTGCGCAAGGCGTTGGCATAGAACTCCTTCACCAACTCAATACTGGTCAGTGCTGGATATGTAGTCAATCTCTCCCAGCCTCGCCTCTCAATCTCCAGACCAAATTCTGGAGCTAAGTCATTGATGTACATGGCCTTCCTCTCCATCAGCAAACGCCTGTCCTGGACCGTAGCATAATGTTCTTCATGTTTCCTTGAGAGGAACCTGGAAGAATAAAATCTCGTAAGTCTCTCTGGTTCCTTCCTTTTGTTGCCCATTGTTTTCACTCTTCTTGAGGTAGACATTCCTTTCCAACACCCTTCAGTAGGTGTGCTTCCCTGTATCCTTCAGTAGATACCGAAATCTTCTAGCATCCCTCAGTAGATGTTATCCTAGTAGCATTCATCAGTAAATGCAAACAGTGACATCCATCAGTAGATGTCTATTCACCATCCTCTTTCATAACAACATCCATCAGTAGATGTTGTAGAAGCATCCATCAGTAGATGCTATCATCACTGCCATCAAAAGCAACATATAACCTAAAAAAAAACTTAAACACACAAAGAAAAATCAAATCCAGATCACACAAATAAAAGAAAAAGTTAGAAACTGGGCTGCCTCCCAGCAAGCGCTCTTTTTATGTCACTAGCTTGACCTGGTAGAGTTCAAACACCCATTAGTAGGTGTTGATACTCCCCTCGGTTGATATTCTTTTCCTTTTTTCTTCCTGCTGAATTTCTTCATAAAGTTGGGAACACCAAGCACATGTTTCCATGTTTCAATCATAGGAACTTTAATCTCCAATTTCTTTAAGATTTCAATAAAGCACTCAAACTTCTTTTCTTTCCTATGATATTTCTTTTGATGAGGAAGAGGTTTTTTATAAGATCTTTTCTCCTTTCCTCTCTTCTTCTTTTTCTTAATCTTCTCCTCCCTCAACTTTCTCTTTTTATTTTTCCTTGATTTCTTCTTTTTTATTTTTGCACTGTTTCTTTTTTTCTTTTCTCTCAACCACTTCTTTTTCTTTCTCCTCATCATTCTCTCCCTCACTCAACCTTTCTGTTTCTTTCTCCTTTATCTTTTCCTCCTCTATCTTTTCCTTATTTTTCTCCATTTTTTTCTCCTCTATTTTCTCCTCATGTATCTCTATCTTTTCATCCTCTATCTTCTCCTCATCAACAACCTTATCACTTTTAGAGCTAGTAGCTTGGCATTCCCCCCTAAGGTTAACTCCAATGTTAGATAGCTGACCAATTTGTGTCTCCAAATTCCTAAAGGTAACCTCATAGCTCTTGGAATCATACTTCTCAAAGAATTTTTCGAAATTTTCATTAAGGCTTTTGACTTGTTCCGTGACATCAGTTATCTGATGACATAGTTGTTGATCTTCCTCCCACGTTTCTATCGGTGAAGAGAATTCTTGCTGCCACTGATATTGTTGCATCTCTTCCATGCTTCTATGAGAAGAAAATCTTGTATACATGTGCTGCGGAAAAGATTCGTCATTCTTTGTATTCTCCTCTATGCTTTTGACATGGTATACTTCCAAATTCATGACCCTCTGAAAGAGTTCACGAGAATCTTTATTTTTCAATGGAGTAAATTGTTTCTCAGCAGCTTCCCCAAATTGGCTTTGATCCATGTACGAGTGAGGTTCCCACTAGTGGTTGAACGCATTTTGGTAGAGTTGAGGGCCCATATAGTCAAATTCTTGTCCATACTGCATTCTGCAAACGTTAGGCACAAAACCCTAGAAAACATTTATTAGAACAAAAGAAAAACTAAACATAAAAAAATCAAGTCAAATTTAATCAGTTTACACTACTAGATAAGTTAAACCACGAGTCCCCGACAACGGCGCCAAAAACTTGTTAAGTCCCTGGCAAGTGTACCAGATCGTTATCAAGTAATATAAATGGGTAAGTCTAAGTATCGTTTTCCCAAAGAACTCTTAGGCCTTACTTTTCATGTAAACTAATCGTGTAAAACTTGAGAAAAGAATTAAGTTGAAGTGTGTATGCAAAGAACAAAAGTAAACATGCAAATGCAATGATTCAATTGACTTTAAGAAACTATGGATGAATGGAGTTNTTGGGGTTTACAATTTCATCTTATCCACCCTCATATATTTACTCTTCTTATTTAATTAGCTTATTTATCATATTGTCATGCAAACTTTCTTAGTCTACCCTTAACCCAATCCCTTGGTGAAAAGAGCCTATTACTAATTACCGNCTTGCTATCCCTAGCCTCCCCTAGTAATTAATAATGCATGATAAACGGAAGCAAAATACAATTGATCGTCCTACCCCTACCCCTAGGCGGTATTAACATAATCAAGGAATTCAACACCAGTTCATGATATTATTGTACGTCCTCGTATCAATAAAGACAAACAACTTTTACTGAATGAGTTAAACGATAAAAGCATTAAGCAAAGGTGAAGAACCCAACAATTGATAAATCAAGCATATGCAAGCATATAAAATAAATAAGAATTTGGATATATGAGAGTTTAAAAAGATTACATTGTTCCCCAACAACCTAGGGTTTAGTTCACCATAATCATGGTGAAACTAGATGAAATATGATGAAAGAAGGGAAGAAATAACTCTAAACTTGGTAGATTGGAGCCTAAGCATCCAAGGAACCTCCTCCAATGTGTGTGGAATAGTTGTGGACGTTTCTCTCTGCCAAAAGAATCCCCTTTTGATTCGCACTGGGGCTATATATAAGCCCAAAAAGATAACAAAAAGATTACAGAATCTAGCTGCTTAGAAAAATAGACAACCGCTCAGGCGCCTAAGTTCACCGCTCAGCGGTTTCCCTCCTTCCGCTTTGACCGCTCAACGGTTAGTTTTTCCGCTGAGCGGTTTCCCTCTAATCGCTCTAAGCGCTCAACGGTCCATTATGGCGCTCAACGGCTCACTTGACCCTTCTTTTCATCATTTTTCTCCTTCTTTCATGGGTCTAAGTTCACCTTACTTCACTTCCATCTTCAATTCACCTTAAAACCCTGCAAAATAATGTAAAACAAGCATAATATCTCTAAAACCATCTTTTGACTCTCACAAGACTCAACTAAGTGTTTTACTTGATTTAAAGCCTATTCTAAGCCATAAAGGATGTGTTTTAATATCAAATTTAAGTATGAAAATAATGGTTTTAGACCGTTATCACTTATACCATAGCATGATTTGTGAGTTGCATGAGTGCTGACAGGTTCCTTTCAATTCAGGTCCTTGTTAAATTACTCCTAAGGGTTATATTGCTTAGATATGAGGGTATGGGTCTTAGTCGTCTTAACCTCTTGATCTTCACATCTTTTTACCAGAAATGCTAGGAATTGTATGAATTGGTAATTAGGGACAAACTTATTTACAGAGACATCGGGTTTAAGTGTTTTAGTGAGGGACATTGGCATTAATGAATAAAGCAGAATTCTTATATACATGAGAGGGAACTTGGTGAAATCTAACCCCAACAACATACTCATCTCATATTAATCAACCTCCATTCATCTCTATGCTCTTTTGCCACTGATCACTTTTACTTTGCTTTATTTTATTCTTTTCGCAATACAAATCCATGATCTCTTTTATTTTCAGTCTTAATTAATCCTGTTTTCACACAACTTTTCAGCGCCGAGAGTCCTCTGGGATATGATACTTGGTCTTACCAATTTATATTACTTGTGTGACTCGGTACACTCGCCAATTTGCCCCAAAAAGTTTTTGGCGTCGTTACCGGGGACTCACGGTTTAAGCTATTCTATTTGTGTGATTCTTGATTAATTTTGACTTTATTTTATTTTTATTTTTATTTTTTCAATCCCCAATTTCCATTTTCATTATAAAAAAAAAAACTAACAATCTCTGAAATATATTACTAACAATCTCTCTCTAGAATTTTTGTGCAAGTATCACAATATGCTCTAAACAAGATGCAATTTAACCAGGATAATTTCAACTACTGGTGGAGATCTCACTCAAGCATAAACCAAAGTAAATATGGGCAAGCTAAAGGACTATTCACTAGTCCACCACAAGCTGACAACACTACAAAGCTTGAAGAGACTCTCCAATAATACCTGAAAGACTCTATCTCATTTCGGAAAAATATTCAGGCTTCATCACAAAATATAGTGGCTCAATGCAAGGTTCTAAATCAAATGCTGATTGAGATCGCAAACAACCAGAGGCCTCGAAAGGATTGCAAAGATGTTGTCATTGAAAGTGACAAAATTCCAGATGAGGAAAGAGAAAAAGAAGAAAAGAGAGAGCATGAGAGAAAAATAGAGAGAAAAGAAGAAGAGAGTTTGAGCGATGAGGAGCAAGAAGAAGAGGGGAAAGAGGAAGAGATAAAAATAGAGAGAGACGAAAAGGAAAGTTTGAGTGAGCAAGAAAAAGAGGTAGAAAAGGAAGAAGTTGAGAGAGAAGAGAAAAAAATTGAGAAAAGTCCTTTGTGCCTTAACGAATGTCCCAAGGAGAAAAAGAAAGAGGGGAAGGATGAAAGCAAAAAGAAAGAATCATATGAAAACACCCCTCCTCACCCAAAGAAGGATCATAGGAAGAAAAAGGAGAAACAGTTTGAGCATTTCATGGAAATCTTCAACAAATTGGATATTAAAGTTCCTATGATTGGGACACTACAACAGGTTTCTGGTTATATTAAGTTCCTAAAAAAATTCAACAAAAAGAAAAAAAATAGATCTTGAATCCAGTTTCTGAAATTTTTATCTGTTATTTTGTTTTATTTTATTTTATTTTATTTTTTTATTTTATTTGCTTTGATTTGATTTAATTAGATTAGATTTGATTTAATTTTATTTTATTTTATTTCATTTCATTTTATTTATTTTATTTTATTTTAATTTGTTTTGGTTTATTTTATTTTTTTATTTTTTATTTTTATTTTTATTTTTTTTGTGATTTGGATTTGATTTTGTTTTTGCGTATTTGAGTTTTTTTTTTAGGTTATGCGTTGCTTCTGATGGCAGTACTGACAGCGCGTACTAATGGATGTTGATGAAGAAGAGAAAGATTAACATCTACTGAAGGATGTTGATGAGAAAGATGTGCATTTACTGATGGATGTTGGAAAAGTTTGAGAGAGCATCTACTGATGGATGCTGGAGTTTGAGAGAGCATGTACTCATGGATGCTGCTATGAAAGAGGATGGTGACTAGACATCTATTGATGGATGTTAGGTGATTAAGCATCTACTGATGGATTCCAATGAAGATGAGAAGGATTGGTGTCTACTGAGGGATACCAATGAAGACAAGAAAAATTAGCATCTACTGATGGATGCTATGTGATTAAACATCTACTCATGGATGTTACTAACAACATCTACTCATGGATGCTATGATAATGAACCTATTGGGTCAAGCTAGTGACGTTAAAGAAGCGCTTGCTGGGAGGCAACCCAGTGCTCTAAACTTTTACTTTTTAATTTTTTTATTTTGGTTTTAGTATGTGTTTTCTTTTATTTTATTTTTATTGTGCTATACTTGAATGAACTAAACTTCTTTGATTCAACTGTGCTCTGTTTTGTGTGATAAGTTTTGCTTTTTGAAAATTATAGTGTGTGATTGAATTTGAGATGATGCATGGTGATAAATTTGTGAGACAGGTGCTTGAAATAAAGTTTGATTAAAATACTCAGCAGGATGTTTTTCTGAATTTGAGAACTTGTGAGTTTACCTGTGTAAGTTTTGAGCTTCAGAGTTATTTTTAAATAATTTTTGTCACTGAAAGCATGAATAATTTTGCCAAAATTTTCTGTGATTGAACTACTTGCCTGCAGGTTCCACATGATCGAGGCCATCTTTTGTTATCCCTTATTCTTTTGGCCTTCAAAATATTTTTGCCTACTGAAAAGAGCATAATCTGTTCTAACCTTTGAACCTTGAGTCTGATATGTCTTGAAAAACCTTTTTGAAAAATCTTTACCTTGAGTTAAGTTGAGAACTTGACGAGGTACTGATAAAGGTTCAAGTTTGGGGTTACCAGGACACAAACCACCTCTCTAGGCAGTGAGCAATAAAAAAGAAAAGCAGGAAAAAGGCAAAAGAAGAGAAAAAGAAAGAGCTCACTGCAAGGGAAGGCTGGGAAAAAGATAAGAGAACTGTTCTTGAAAGATGAATTCATAAATGTTTCTCTTAACTAAAGGACTTTGTTGACTAGAAAAACCAATTTCCTTCTTAGCCCAGCCAAGTTACAAGCCATGAAAAAGCCCTTGTGATGACAACCTGTTTGTAAGCATGTTTGATTGTGGTTAAATAAAAGGCAAAATTAATTTGTGTGACATTGTGACGACAAAGAGAAACACCACACTATACACCTGAGAGTTGAGTGAGAAACGAAATTACACATGCGTGCAAAGGTTGATCAATTGACCTAAGAAAATATGCAGGTGTTGGGGCAAATCGGTAAGTGTACCAATTCGCACAAGTAATATAAAATGGTAAGACCAAGTATCGTATCCCAAAGGACTCTCGGCGCTAAACAGTCGTGTGATAACAAAATTAATTAAGAATTAAAAATAAAAAGAGATCATTGAGTTTGGATGCAAAAACGTAAAATTAAATATGAATGCAATTGATCAATAGATAAAGAGCACAGAGATGAACAAATGTTGATTAATATGAGATGGGTATGTTGTTGGGGTTAGATTTCACCAAGTTCCCTCTCATGTATATAAGAATTCTTCTTTATGCATTAATGCCAACTTCATCATTAAATTACCTAAACTCGATCCCTCGGCGAATAAGCCTGTCCCAAATTACGAGTTCATACAATTCCTAGCATTCATGGTAATAAGATGTGAAGATCAAGAGATTAAGACAACCAAGACTTATACCCTCATCCCTGAGCAATGTAACCTTTAGGAGTAATTCAATAAGAACCTGAATTGTAAGGAACCTCTCGAAACTCATGCAATTCATAAATCATGCTAATGAATGAGTTAAACATAGCAAGCATTGAAACAGATGAATTACTTTAACAATTAATGGTAAAACATATGGAATTAAGAATCAATTCAAATACATGAGTGTTTACAAGGTTACACCATCCCCTAACAACAAATAGAAATTAGTCCCCTATAGACATGGGGGAACTCTATGAACAATGGAAGAGAGTGAAAATGAAAGCCTAAGAATTGGGAAAAGAGTGTATTGCTATGCTCTTCTCTGTCAGAGATACAAAACCTAGAGCCCTAGGGTCCTTTAAATAAGGTTAGAAATGTGCAAAAACAGGGCCTAGTCCAGTAGAGTCGAAACAGAGTAGAAATAGGGCCTGATCCATGAAAGTCGACGCTCAGGCGTCCAAGGAGACCGCTCGAGCAGTGAGAGCACCTCATGTAATGCCCAGGCTTCAAGTTTGGCCTCCCAAGCTTTGAGACCCAGCCGCCCAGGTGGCCAGGGTGGGCGCTTGGGCGAACGTCGATTCTGCTCGCTCAAGCTTCGGTTCTGGGCATCCGAGCTTCATGTTGTCCCTTCTTCTTGTGCTTCTTTAGGCCCGTTTGAGCTCCATCTTCTTGGCTCTTCATCTCTACTTCCAGTATTACTTCTATCTCTGTCAAAACAAGGGGAATTAGTCATAAAATCATTAAAATCAACCTCAACTCTCTTATTCACACAATTTATTGAAAAAGTATGAGTCCAAGAGAGTTTCTAAGTGAAGAAGGGTGCTTTTAGTATCAAAATCATATCACAAATAACGGTGTTTTAAACCGTTATCACAAGCCCAAACTTAGAACTTTGCTTGTCCTCAAGCAAACAGAATGTATCTTAGCTTTTCAGAACAATCACTGCAATGACTCAACATTTTTCAAAAATATTTCTTTCCAAGTCAAGAAATCACTTTTATCAATTCAGCATAAAGATTTCAATCAAGAGGTGCAGATGCCTTAATTCAATCGAAATCCATGTGATGCTCATATATTCCAACAAATGCTATCCTTAAGAATGATCAATCAACCAAGCAAAGATGCAATCAGAAAATAAAAGAACTACTCCTCACCAAGGAAAGTGTTTCACTCAAGTTCTCAAAAGTATATCACTCAAGCACTCAAAAGTGTCTCACTCAGCTCAAAGGTGTATAGTGAGGTGTTTCACTCTGCTTATCACAATGTTACAAAAATTAATTTTACCTTTCATTTAACCATAATCAAACATACTCACAAGCAAGTTATCATCACAAGGGCTTTTCATGGCTTGTAGCTCGGTTGGGCTAAGAAGGAAATTGGTTTTTCTGGTCAGCAAAATTCCTTGAGTTAAGAGAGACATTTATGAATTTATCATTTAAGGACAAACTCTTTTTCTTTTTCCCAGCTTTCCCCCACAATGAGCTTTTTTCTTTTCTTTTCTTTTCTTTTGCCTTTCTCTTGCTTTTGTTTTCCAATTGCTCACTACTCAAAGAAGTGGGTTGCCGCTTAGCAACCCCAAATTTGAACCTTTATCAGTACCTCATCAAAAGTTCTTAACTCAAGCTAAAGATTTTCAAAACATGCATAAGGCTCAAAGTTCAAAGGTTAGAACAAATTGTTCTCTTTCTAGTAGGCAAAAGTTTTGTGAAGGCTTTGTGAATGTTGATGGGTGAACTCGAACTACTATGCTCTCACACAAACCCCAAACTTTGATGATGAAGTAATGCAAAAATGGTGAAGAAAGGGTTTTTGAGAAGATGGGTGAAGGGAAAAGTGAAGAAAGTGCCTTGGAGAAAGCTTGAGAGTGCCAAAAGAGAGTGAGGGTTGAAATGAGAAGCTTGGGCGAGACCTAGGGGTTAGTGAAATATGAAATGGGCCAACTCACACTGAGCCCAACTTAAAAATCCAAATCTGTTCTACGACGCCACCGCTCAGCGCCAGGTACCGCTGAGCGGTGAGCATGATTTCAACTTTCCTCTTTTTGGCTCACCCTAAGCGTCATTAGACCAAGTGTCACTCAAATTTAACTATCAATTTTTCAATTTCATGCAATTCCCTCTCACTCCGCTCAATCATGCAACTAAAACATGCAAAAATAAATCAATCAACTAGGTTTTCTCCTAGGTAGCGCTTGTTTAACGTCAGGAGCCTGACCCAAACCTTCCTAACACCCATCAGTAGGTGTATCTTTCTGTATCATTCAGTGAATACTTACTCATCTAGCATCCCTCAGTAGATGCTACCCAATAAACAGTGTTCAAAGGTAATTAAGAATTACATAACCAAAATAAAAATAAAAGAACTAACGTTTTCAAATCACTAGGGTGCCTCCCAGCAAGCGCTTCTTTAAAGTCATTCGCTTGACCCAGTAAAGCTCATGTTCCATCTTCAATGTTGGTGTCTCTCTTGATTTCATCACACCAACTCATCAATTGCTTCTGATCCACCTTCTTGACTCGCCTAGAATATGGAGCCTCAATCTTTATCAGTCCATTCCCTTTGAAACCTTTCACAACCAACAACTTCTTCTTGAATCTCACAGGAGTACCAAGTTTGAATTTTGCATCCTCCAAGTCAAATTGAACCATCCCTTCTTTGTCAACTTTCTCTTCTTCCTTAACCTGCATCAAAACACAATGCTTACCTTTGTTGACTGGCTTTGCAGATTTAGGTCTAGCCACTAGTACATCCTTCCTTGCAGCTTTGTGACTAATCTTCTTCACTTGAATTTGCTTATCTTTAAAGACATCATAAATCACCTCCTCTTCTTGGTCTTTAATCATAATCAACCCATCATCCACATTGATGACTACTTTAGCCACCTTCATAAACAACCTTCCAAGAATAATTGGGATCTTGTCATCCTCCTTCATATCCATGACCACAAAGTCAACCAGGAATTTAAGTCTTTCTATGTGAATCACAATGTCCTCCACCACACCGTAGGGTTTCTTTGGTGATCCATCTGCTATTAGCAATGAAATCTTTGTTGGCTTCAATCTAATACCACCAATCTTTTTCAGCATAGATAAGGGCATCAGATTCATGCTTGACCCTAAATCAAGTAGGGCTTTCCCTATCTTCACACTCCCAATGGTGCAAGGAATTGTAAAACCTCCTGGATCCTTTACTTTTGGAGGACATGATTTCTCCAACATATCACTGCAACTTCCTTGTTCATCAATAGCTTCCTCATCTAGATCTATCTTTTCTCCAAGGTACTGCTCTATATGCCTTGCATAGACAAGAATTTGCTGGAGTGCTTCAGTCAACGGTATAGTAATCTCCAATTGATTGAAGATTTCTTTAAAACGCTCACATTTTCTCTGTACTCTCTCACGCCCCTTTGGGTATGGAAGAATTTTCTCATCTTTTTCACTTTTTTCCTCTTTTTCAATTTTTTCCTCTCTCCTCTTCTTCTATTCTTTTTCCATCTCACCCTCACATATTTTCTCTTCCTTTTCTTCTCTCTTCTCTAACTCAACACTCTCTTTTTCCTCTTCCACTCTCTCCTCAACAACACTCACTACGGCCTTACAATCTTCTTTAGGGTTAACCTCAGTATTAGCCCCAAATTGATTATCTGCTTTGTCCTCCAACCTCTTAGCTATTTGGCCAATCTACATCTCCAAATTTCTGAAAGTAGCTTCATTGCTCTTCATGGTGGAATCATGCGTCTTTAAAAATTGTTGAAACATATCTTCCTACCTTTTAGTTTTGTCAGTCAAAGTAGATACCTGTTGCCATAGTGGTGATGACTATTGTGGTATATTGAATTGGCCTCCTGCTTGTCCAGATTGTCCAGTCTGACCTTGACCCATGCTTGGGTGAGGTTTCCACCGTTGCTTGAAATTACCTTAACAGTATTGGAATTGATTGCCCATGTAGTTGACTTCCTCTTGTGCCTCCTCTAGATAAGCACATTGACCATTGATATGGTCACCACAACATCGGTCACAGAGTTGTTGTTGCACCTGTGAAACATTCTTTAAGTCCTTAGGCAATTGAGCAAGAGTCTTTGTCATATTCTCTAGGTGTTGAGTTATAAGCTTGTTTTGTGCAAGCAAGGCATCTTGAGTTGGCAATTGAAGAACTCCCTTTTGTTGAAGTAAAGTACCTCTTTCACTATGAGTCTCATTATCATTAGCAGCCATGTTATCTATCAGTTCATAGGTTTCCTTTACAGTCTTGTTCATGATGTTACCTCCAGTTGAGAACCAAGATCTCCACGGAACAATAAGACTACTAAGACTTCATGAAAACCATGCACTAGCTTCTTCCTTAGTAAGCTTTTATATCTGTCCCACGGTTGGCCTAGGGTTTCCTCCATGCCTTACTTGAAACAAGAGATTTCCTGTTTACCTTTATTGATTTTAGATTGTGGGAAGTACTTATTCAGGAATTTTGACACCACAGCCTCCTAGTCAGTAAAGCTATCTTCAGGAAAAGAGTTCAACCATAGTTTAGCATTTCCTCCCAATGAGAAAGGAAACAAGCTAAGTTTAATCGCCTCATCCGGCACACCATTGATCTTCATCGTGTTGCAAATCTCGTTGAATGTAGTCAGATGCTCATATGGACTTTCATGAGACAGTCCATTAAATTGGTTGCTCTTTACCAATTGTATCAATGCCGGTTTCACCTCCATGTTCAAAGAATTAACCCTTGACCTTGTAATGTTATTAAAGTGATCAGGGCCAACAACAGTGGTGTCATCCTCCAGAGTACGACTCCTATTATTCTCCTCCTCACCCATCTCCTCTGTACTCTGGTCAGATTCTTGTGGTGAGGGTTGTAACAGTCTCTCAGGAGAAGGAAACAATTATCTAGATGTTCGAATCATCCTTCTCCTTCGAGTTTCACTTAAGCCTTCACTTGCTCCTAGTTCGAATTGTATCCTGCACACACAAGAAAACAAAACCCTATAAAGCAATTGTTAGAACAAAAATAAAAAAATCAGGTCAAAGTTAATCAACAATCACACTACTAGAATAGTTAAACCACGAGTCCTGGCAATGGCGCCAAAAACTTGTTAAGACTTCGACAAGTGTACTGAATCGTATCAAGTAATATAAATGGTAAGACCGAGTATCGTTTTCCGTAGAGACTCATTGGCCTAGACATTCATGTGATTTGTTGATTATTTAAGACTTGAGAAACGAAATTTGGTGTTTATAATGCAAAAAATGAAATTAAACATGCATGAAAAGGTTAATCAATTGACCAAAGAAAATACGTAAGTGAATTGTATGGATGAATTATGTTGTTGGGATTTCCGACTTATCCTAATCCACTCTCATGTATTTACAAATTCTACTCCTTCATTAACGTTAATGCCACTTTCTAATTTACCCTAAACTCGATGTCTCGGTGAAAAGAGTCTACTCCTAATTACTAGTTTACAATGTCTTGTCTCCCAAGCAATTGGTCATGCATCACATTCACACAAAAGCTTAAAGGCAATCGGTCCTCCTATCCCTATGTCTAGGTAATATTGCTCCCGTGAGAATTCCTCCATGCCTAGATTTTCCCGTATGTGTCCATAACAACAAAATCAACGATCATGTTATTGAATGAGTTAAACAAAGCATGCATAGAGTATAGAGGAAAAGCTCTAAAAATTAATGAGAAAGAGAATTACAATGAGAAAGTTACCAGTTTTGGCCATCAACATGATGGTAATTGTTTTTGAGACTTCCAAGAATTCTAGCAGGAATTTGCTTTTCAACTGGTGCTGGAATTTCAGCAGGAATACCAATGTCATCAGCTGTTGGCGTATATGTCTTAGATCGTCCAACTTCAAACCAAGTTTTTCACCACCACTTTGTTGTGTAATGGCTGCTGGATAAACAGGTGCAGACCCATTTGTCAAGCTAGCACTTGATGTAGAGGAAGATATTGATCAAGATGATTGCTGGCTGTTAGATCATTAGATGCTCGTTATATGCAATAGACCACGTATTTATATAGTCATGTCATTAGTCATCATAAATTATATTTTAGAGAAAACAAACAAGAGGAACAAACTGAAATTTTATGGTTTCTGCTCACTTGAAATAAGAACATAAAATTATTTATAGGCACCGTTTACAACAAAAGCTATTGTTAATAATAGCTGATAAGCATTCTTTTATAATTAAAATTCTATGCTGTGAAATTGTGAAAACTGATGATACCCAACTGGATTTACCTGTGGCATTGGAGAAAGAGGACAAGATCGATGCTTTATTGGCCAACTAGCTATGACACCATCAAGTTGCTGCTCAGAGTTGGATGATCCAAGAAGCCCTATAAGCAACTCAAGACCTGCATGGACTGATGATCAACTTTAACACAAATACAAAAAGGAGTTTGTAAAACAATAAATGATGAGAACCAAACCCGTGAAAAAACATTTACTAAGATGCATACCATAGTGATCAATAAAAACTTTTCTCTGATCATTTACAAAATAAAGATGTGCAAAAGCCAAAGCAACTTGCCTTTGACAACCCTTTTTTGAAACTTGCATAAGATATAACAAATGGTTCAAAACCTATAAAAGGGAAAAACATCACGTTACAAATTTGAATACTATAAAACTGGCAATCAATAGTAGTCAGTAGTGCCCTCATTATTTTAAAGATACCAAGTATTAACNACCAAAAGCAGAAAGTATCATGAATATGAAATTTTACTCGGCCCTGAATCTTCTCCTCTAATCTTTTCAATGTCTTGGCAACACAATCTTTAGTTGCCTGCAATAGAAATCAATTCCANAAAGGTNTATATTGGTCTTAGATAAATGTATTTCCCTTCAATTACAAATATTCAAATGAAATCACTAAGTATTTTAATTTTTTATAGTAAAGGCATCAAAGGGTGAAGCTATTGTTACTATTTTTAAAACTATCTTTTACAATCTAAATCTATATATATTATTATTCCATTAATTAGAGAAAACAATAACTAGAATGTATTAAGAAAACTATAGGCAATCATTAGTACTTCTTAAGTCCTTAGTCCTCCTTAGGCATTAGTACTATAGGCAATCATTAGTACTATCTTCCCTGTTCCTCCTATTATGAACTTCCAAAATTGCAAGAGATCTAGCAGAAAATAGCATAAACTGTGCACTGTTGTAATTTATGCAGCTATGATTATATAATTTCAAAAACTATCAGAAACTTTAAGTTATAAGAAGACTTCAAAAATTCACTACCTAAAACTAAGATAGCCTACTAAACTAGCCAAAAATGTAAATCTGGACTAAATCAACTTAGGAAAAATTAAAGAAAACATGTAGACAAATTTTAATTGGTAAAAAGAAGATAAAGAATAACTCAAACACCAAAATCTGCATAAAACTTAAAATTTGACTATCTAAGACGTAAACTAGATTAGAATAGGCTAAAACTGCAAAATCTGAGAATTGAACTAAACTAGTATTTGGAAATGCTAATCAACTATCTAGACACATTCTAAATGACATAAAGAAAGTAAAAACTAAGGTAAAATTAAAACAAACTACCTAGTAGACTCATTCTAAATGATATAAGACACCTAAAACAGTAGCTAACCTATTTACACAACAGCACTAAACTCTCCAAGAAGGAAGTAAGACAATTGTCCTAACAAGTTTAAAATGGTAAAATCTAGCTAAGAAAAAACTCAACTCACTAAATATACCTAAAAATCAAAATATGACTACTTAAGACCTAAAATTAGTAACTAAAACGGGCTAAAAGTGTAAAAACTAATAACTGTACTAAAAATATGAAGGTTTATAATTGGACTCAACACTGAGTAGCAATGTTCAACTAAAGTTTCAGCAAGGACCGAAATAAGTTATATGCGAAATCTAACTGAGCTTCAAACCAAAAGTAAGTGTTAAGAATCGTGTGAAAAATAATCTGAACAGACAATAAAAGAATTGAAAAAGACATCAGATTCTTTTTTTGGTATTTGTAGGACTTTTGGTTTACACAGATTTAGTGATATTTATAACTCTACGGTTAGTATAAACATTACTTAGGTTTTCTAATTTCCCTTGTATGTAACCAAATTAATGGAAATTTTACACAAAAGGACATTACCAATTTCAAGGGAAAAAACTCTTGACAGGTCTGGTTAACAGATTCATTCCTAGATCAAGCACACCTTGATGTGTTGTACTTCCTCGGTCGCTCCCGTTTCCTCTTAGCCGGTTCCAGTTGCGATGACGCCACCGAGGCCATAGAGTGAGGGTAGAGTATGTGTGACGACACCAGCGGTTCCAACTGTTGGTTGGAGAAGGGTTGTGGATGCGGCGGTCTGCATTAGTGGACAAGACGAGAAAACCTAGTTGATTGCGGCCCTTTCGCATCGCGGAAGAAGAGTGTTCTCAGAGCAAGAAAAGCTAGTGGATGCGGTAGTCTGCATTAGTGGACGAGACGAGAAAACCTAGTTGATGGCGGCCCTTTCGCGTCGCGGAAAAAGAGTGTTCTCAGAGCAAGAAAAGCACGGCGTGGAGGGAGTGTTCTTGGAACGAGAGTTCAGAGAGGAAGAGACGAAAAGAGGAAGAGAGAATGAGAGGATAAAATTAGAGATGAGAGAAAGGGATGAGAGAAAGGGCCGAGAGTCTGAGAGTGAGAGGGAAGTGAAAGAGATAAAATTAGAGAAGTAATAATACATTAAAAATTTTTAACATATTATATCATATATCCATATATACGTGATAATTTACTTTCAACTTATTTACAAGTTTGCCACCCTATTTTATATTATGACTAGTGTATAAAACTACGTCATAATATATCTTACTTTTATTACAATTTTGCCACTGGTCAACCTATTATGACGTATAATTTTTGTACGTCATAATAGGTCTGTCATAGAAAGGTATTTTTCCACTAGTGTGGCACTCAACGGCAAACTAGCACTCAACAGTGGGCACGATACTTAAATTCTCCCCTCAGCGTTGGTGCTTGAGCGTTTGACAGAGATCTCCACAGTGAAACTGGCGCTCAGTGGTGAACTTGCTCCCAGTGGTGGCTGTGATTCTTCATTTGTGCACTTTTCCAGCTTTTCTTGAGTCCAGTTCCTTGCTACTTCACTTTCCTTCATCCAATTCATGTTAATTCCTACCAAAACAAGGAAAACCAAGCATGAAACTAAGAAAACCACCTTTGACTCTCTTATTCTCTAACATAAGCAAAATGCATGATTCCAAGCTAGTTTCTAAGTCATAAAAGGTGTGTTTGGTTCAAATTTAAGTATAAAAATAACGGTTTTTGAACCGTTATTAGTATGCATAATTCACTATATTTTACATGAGATATCATCTGTGAATCCATAACATTTGATTTAGAAAAGAAAATCACATGCACTTTGGTTGAACTTATATTGTGTGGCAAAACAACAATTTTAAGTCGACTTCATTATGGAGCAAGTCAATTAAAACTCGTGACTTTGCATAACCTTTTTCAAACAGTGCTGTGAAGTGTCACAAAGTCGACTGTATGCGCAAGATACTCAACTTAGTTAGTTATGTTTTGAAATTCTGTTGATGCTTGTGATGTCTAACGGCTATATTTTATATCTTTGACCAAGCATTAATTGTTAGTCAATTGTATATGCTTATATTTTGGTTAGAGGGTTAGAGAGGTGTTTTATATTTTGTCGTGGAGGCCCCTATAGAAACCTCATTGTAAAAACCCTGATCATTATAGTGCATTTGTTTCCGGGTACAAGAAGGACACTGGATGTAGGCAGTTTGGCCGAACCAGTATAAAAACTGCGTTTGAATCTTCTATCCCTGCACTTTTACATTTCAAGTAGACATTACTTTTCACGTAGTCAACTATTTCCGCTGCACTTGAATTATCTTTTTCCTTGCAATTCAAGAAACTTTTGAAAGTTCGCTCTTTTACGAAAAAGATTTTGAAAAGACTTTGAATTTTGTATTTCACCAATTCACCCCCCCCCCCCTCTTGGTGTTGAAACTAAGTCATTCTAGTTTCAACAATTGGTATCAGAGCTGGTTTTCATAAGATATTTGAATAACTAGTCGGTTACATTTTTCTTTAAATCGACTATTCCTAGCAAATGGCTTCTAGCTTTCAAACCTTTGGTGAAGGTGCATCGACAAACAGACCACCACTGTTTGCTGGTCAAGACTATCCTTTTTGGAAAATTAGAATGCAATTTTTTCTTGAATAAGTGGATAGAGGTATTTGGGATGCAACTGTAAATGGTACTTTTGAGCCAACTCATGTTATCAATGGAAAAACTATTTTGAAAAACTTTTCAGAGTGGTCTTAAGAACAAAATCGTAGGGAACAATATGATGTTAAAGCACGAAATATAATTGCCTCTGAACTAACAGTTGATGAATTTTTCAGTATCTCTCAATGCAAGACTGCAAAAGATATGTGGGACGTGTTGGAAGTCACACATGAAGGCACGAAAGAGGTCAAGAGAGCCAAAAAGAACTAACTAATACAGGAGTATGAACTTTTTAGAATGAAGACTGGTGAAACCATATATGAAGTTCAGAAAAGATTTACTCATATTGTCAACCATTTAATGGCTCTTGGAAAAGTGTTCCATAAAGAGGATATCAATATAAAGATCCTGAAAAGTCTAAGTAGAAGTTGTGTTGGGGCAAATCGGCAAGTGTATCGAGTCGCACAAGTAATATAAAATGGTAAGACCAAGTATTGTATCCTAGAGAACTCTCAGCGCTGAACAGTTGTGTGAAAACAAGATTAATTAAGACTGAAAATAAAAGAGATCATGATTTGTGTTGGAAGAATAATAAAATAAAACAAAATAAAATTAATCAGTGGCAAAAGAGCACAAAGATGAATGGAGGTTGATTTATATGAGATGGATATGTTGTTGGGGTTAAATTTCATCAAGTTCCCCCTCATGTGTATAAGAATTCTTATTTATTCATTAATGCCAACGTCCCTCACTAAAACACTTAAACCCGATGCCTTACTAAATAAGCATGTCCCTAATTACCAATTCATACAATTCCTAGCATTCCTGGTAAAAAGATGTGAAGATCGGGAGGTTAAGACGACTAAGACCGATACCCTCATGTCTGAGCAATATAACCCTTAGGAGTAATTTAACAAGGACCTGAATTGAAAGGAACCTGTCGGCACTCATGTAAAGGAACCCGGGCGACGAACATCGATCTTGGCTTCGCTATTTTTCCTTCCTATCGCCTGGGCTTCGGGTTTCCTCCCTTCTTGGTGCCTTTTTGAGCCCTTTTGAGCTCCATCTTCATGGATTTTCACTTCTTCTTCTAGTATTGCTTCAATCCCTGTCAAAACAAGGGGAATATATTTTAGAAAACTGTTAAAATCAACCTCAACTCTCTTATTCACACAATTTACTGAAAACTCATGAGTTCAAGCAATTTTCTAAGGGAAAAAGGGTGCTTTTAATATCAAAATCATATAGCAAATGACGGTATTTTAATCCGTTATCACAACCCAAAACATAGAACATTTCTTGTCCTCAAGCAAACAACATGCAACTCAGCTTTTCAGAACAATCACTACAATGACTCAACCTTTTTCAAAAACTTTAAAGAAACCACTTTTATCAATTTCAGCATAAGACTTCAGTCAAGATGTTGAGATGTTTCAATGCATTTTCAACAGATGCTATCCTTAAGAGTGATCAATCAACCAAGTAGAGATGCAATCAGAAATTCAGAGAACTAATCCTCACCAGGGAAAGTGTTTCAATCAAGCATCAAGCATTCAAAAGTGTCTCACTCAACTCTCAGGTGTTTGGTGTGGTGTTTCTCTCTATTGGTACAATGTCACACAAATTAATTTTGCCTTTCATTTAACCACAATGAAACATACTCACAAACAAGTTGTCATCACAAGGGCTTTTCATGGCTTGTAACTTGGCTAGGCTAAGAAGGAAAATGGTTTTTCTGGTGAGCAAAGCTCCTTGAGTTAAGAGAGACATTTATGAATTCATCTTTCAAGAACAACTCTCTTATTTTTCTTTTTTAGCCTTCCCTTACAGTGAGCTCTTTCTTTTTCTTTTTGAATTTTTCTTTTCTGACTTTTTCTTTTATTTTGCCTTTTTCTTGCTTTTCCTTTTGATTGCTCACTGCCTAGAGAGGTGGTTTGTGTCCTGGTAACCCCAAACTTCAACCTTTATCAGTACCTCATCAAATTTTCTCAACATAACTCAAGGTAAAGGTTTTTCAAAAAGGTTTTTCAAGACATATCAAGCTCAAGGTTCAAAGGTTACCATGCACTTTCTATATCGCACTTTAAATGTCTTTGTGTTTGAGACTTGATGGTTGGAATGCACTTTCTATATCATAGAATGACTACTGTAAAAATCTTGGTTCAAAATTTTTTTCATTTTTCTTGGTTTTAAAGCTAGCCAACCATGTTTGGTTGTGAAACTTGGCTAGGTCGGTGCATGGTGCCAAGATTTGGGAAATTTTCAAAGTCTTGGTTTTTGAGATTTAATGGTCGGAATGCACACTTTATATCACCAAATGACTACTGTAAAAACTTGGTGCAAGAAATTTTTCATTTTTCTTAGTTTTCAAGCTATGTAGTCATGATTAGTGGTGACAAATACCATTGGTAGTTTATTTTGTAACAGTGCTTCACAAATACCATTGGTAGTATAATATATCTTTGTTCTATTCCGGTCTCTTTATAATTATATTAATTGAATACAGTTTCTAGATATTGTACATCTATTTGATGGTCTTTTTCTATTTCCCACCAATCATAAGTTTTATTTTCTTAATATATATAACAAATAAATAACCTTATTTCTGAGGCTTCATCTATTGCCATGATCCATGACTTTATATGAAGCTTGTATCTCCTGCTTCCCTGGATCAAAATTATCTCTTCCTTTTCCTTGTAAATTGTACATCTAGCATTTATTTTTGTGTAGTAGCCATAATTGTTTGTAGATCTGCAATCCTTGAATCTGTCTGAGATGAATTAATTGTTTCCTTTGATTTTTCTTTTTTTTGCAGACTGTCTTGACAAGGAAGAATAGTATTACCGGCATTGAAATCGTAAGTTTCTTCACCTGCGCTTTAGCACCCTTAAATAGTAATGGAAAAAGTATGCTGGCAATATCAAATTATTTTTAACACGGTGGTTGAATTTGATAAAATCTGATAAGAAGGATTCTACATTCAATTTTTAGCCCTTTTTNCTATNTGGAAGGTNAGACCAATTATTCGATCTTTCATAAGAAGGCCTTATTGTTTGATGTTCATACCATTTTATAATATAATCAGTGCTATCCTATATATCTGCTGCATATTCCTATAAGTTTGAGGCCACTGCTGAAAAATGAAAGAAGATTTGTATATTGTTTTTTTTTCTTGTATTAATATTATAGTATGTATGTGTATCCTAAGTTTTTGGAATACATGTAGAGGTTGTTGATTCATGCATCAGTGTTTTTTGTATCATTGGTTTTGGTCAATGGATTGCTTGAAAATGAATTGCAGCCTACTGAGTTAGACTTTGTTTTTTAGACTTAGGAGCTACAATGCACTCTTTAAATTCCCAAATGACGACTAGTGATAAAATATAAGTGCACGAAATTTTTCAATTTGGTTTTTTTGAAGAATGCCATGTTTGATTGTGAGATTTGCCTAAGTTGGTGGTTGGTGCCAACATTTGAGAATTTTCAAATCCTTTGTTTTTTAGACTTAGGGGTTGATTTGCACTCTTAATATCCCCAAGTGTCGACTAGTTTCAACATCCAGGTGCAAGCTTTCAAGCAAACCAAGTTTGGTTGTGGGACTTGGCTAGGTTAGTGCTTGGTGCCAAGATTTGGCAATTTTTTAAAGTCTTAGTTTTTGAGATTTATAGAATGCAATACACTCTTTAAATCCCGAAATGACGACTGGTGTTAAAATGTACATGCAAGAAATTTTTCAATTTGTTTGGTGTTCAAGCAAGACAAGTTTGGTGCTGAGACTTGGCAAAGTTGGTGCTTGATGCCAAGGTTTGGAAATTTTTGAAAGACTTGGTTTTCTAAAATTAGGGGCTGCAATGCACTCTTTAAATCCCCAAAAGACGACTGGTGTAAAAATATAGGTGCACAGAATTTTTCAATTTGGTTGTTTTGAAGAATGCCATTTTTGATAGTGAGATTTGCCTAAGTTGGTGGTTGGTGCGAACATTTTAGAATTTTTCAAATCCTTTGTTTTTTACACCAAGCGGTTGATTTGCATTCTTAATATCCCCAAGGGTCGACTAGTTTCAAAATCCAATTGCACGAAATTTTTAAATTTGGGTGGTTTTAAAGCAAGCCAAGTTTGGTGATGAGACTTGGCTAACCTGGTTCTTGGTGCCAAGATTTTGGAAATTTTTTAAAGTCTTGGTATTTGAAACTTAGGGACTGCAATACATTCTTTAAATCCCAAATTATGATTGGTGTCAAAATGTAGGTCCATGAAAATTTTCAATTTGGTTTGTTTTCATGGAAACCAAGTTTGGTTGTGAGACTTGGCTAGGTTAGTGCTTGGTTCCAAGAGTTGGCAATTTTTGAAAGTCTTGGATTTTGAGATTTTGGGACTGCAATGCACTCTTTAAATCCCGAAATGACGACTGGTGTCAAAATGTACGTGTAAGAAATTTTTCAATTTGGTTGGTATTCAAGCAAGCCAAGTTTGGTGCTGAGACTTGGCAAAGGTAGTGCTTGATGCAGAGGTTGGAAACTTTTGAAACACTTGGTTTTTTAGACTTAGGGACTGCAATGCACTCTTTAATACCCCAAATGACGATTAGTGTCAAAATCTAGGTGCACGAATTTTTTCAATTTGGTTTTTTTGAAGAATGCCATGTTTGATGGCGAGATTTGCCTAAGTTGGTGGTTCATGCCAACATTGTAGAATTTTTCAAATCCTTTGTTTTTTAGACTAAGGGGCTGATTTGCATTCTTAATCTCCCCAAGTTTCGACTAGTTTCAGAATCCAGGTGCAAGAAATTTTTCAATTTGGTTGGTTTTGAAGCAAGTCAAGTTTGGTGGTTAGACTTGGCTAAGCTGGTTCTTGGTGCCAAGCTTTTGGAAATTTTCTGAAGTCTTGGTTTTTGAGACTTAGGGACTACAATGCATCCTTTAAATCCCCGAATTTGGACTGCTGTCAAAATCTAAGTGCAAGAAAATTTTCAATTTGGTTGGTTTTCAAGGAAACCAAGTTTGGTTGTGAGACTTGGCTAGGTTAGTACTTAGTGCCAAGATTTGGCAATTTTTTAAAGTCTTGGTTTTTTTTATTTAGGGACTGCAATGCACCCTTTAATAACCGGAATGACGACTGGTGTCAAAATGTACGTGCAAGAAATTTTTCAATTTGGTTGGTGCTTGATGCCAAGGTTTGGAAATTTTTGAAAGACTTGGTTTTTAGAATTAAGGGCTGCAATGCACTCTGTAAATTCCCAACTGACAACTAGTGATAAAATATAGGTGGACGAAATTTTTCAATTTGGTTTTTTTGAAGAACGCCATGTTTGATGGTGCCAACATTTTTGAGAATTTTTCAAATCCTTTGTTTTTTAGACTAAGGGGCTGATTTGCATTCTTACTATCCCCAAGTGTCGACTAGTTTAAAAATCCAGGTCCAAGAATTTTTTCAATGTGGTTGCTTTTCAAGCAAGCCAAGTTTGGTGATGAGACTTGGCTAAGCTGGTTCTTGGTGCCAAGATTTTGGAAATTTTTGAAATCTTGGTTTTTGAGACTTAAGGATTGCAATGCACTCGTTCAATTCCCAAATGATGACTGGTGTAAAAATCTAGGTGCAAGAAAATTTTCAATTTGGTTGGCTTTCAAGCAAACCAAGTTTGGTTGTGAGCCTTGGCTAGGTTAGTGCTTCATGCCAAGATTTGGCAATTTTTGAAAGTCATGGTTTTTTAGATTTAGGGTTTGCAATGCACTCTTTCAATCCCGAAATGACGACTTGTGTCAAAATGTACGTGCAAGAAATTTTTCAATTTTTTGGTTTTCAAGCAAGCCAAGTTTGGTGCTGAGACTTAGCAAAGATTGTGTCTAATGCCAAGGTTTGGAAATTTTTGAAAGACTTAGTTTTTTAGAAGTAGTGGCTACAATGCACTCTTTAAATCACCCAATTACGACTAGTGTCAAAATATAGGTGCACGAAATTTTTCACTTTGGTTTTTTTTGAAGAATGCCATGTTTGATTATGAGATTTGCCTAAGGTGATGGTTGGTACCAACATTTGAGAATTTTTCAAATCCTTTGCTTTTTAGTCTTAGAGGCTAATTTGCACTCTTAATATTCCCAAGTGTCGACTAGTTTCAAAATCTAGGTGCAAGAAATTTTTCAATTTGGTTGGCTTTCAAGCAAACCAAGTTTGGTGATGAGACTTGGCTAAGCTGGTTCTTGGTGCCAAGATTTTGGAAATTTTTTAAAGTCTTGGTTGAAGAGAGTTAGGGACTGCAATGCATTCTTTAAATCCACAAATTTTGACTGGTGTCAAAATCTAGGTCCAAGAAAATTTTCAATTTGGTTGGTTTTCATGGAAACCAAGTTTGGTTGTGAGACTTGGCGAGGTTAGTGCTTGGTTCCAAGAGTTGGCAATTTTTGAAAGTCTTGGATTTTGAGATTGAGGGACTGCAATGCACTCTTTAAATCCTGAAATGACGACTGGTGTCAAAATGTATGTGCAAGAAATTTTTCAATTTGGTTGGTTTTCAAGCAAGCCAAGTTTGGTGCTGAGAATTGGCAAAGTTGGTGCTTAATGCCAAAGTTTGGAAATTTTTGAAAGACTTGGTTTTTTAGACTTAGGGGCTGCAATGAACTCTTTAAATCCCCAAATGACGACTAGTGTCAAAATATAGGTGCACAAATTTTTTCAATTTGGTTTTTTTCAGAATGCCATGTTTGATGGTGAGATTAGCCTAAGTTGGTGGTTGGTGCCAACATTTTAGAATTTTTCAAATCCTTTGTTTTTTAGACTAAGGGGCTGATTTGCATTCTTAATATCCCCAAGTGTCGACTAGTTTCAAAATCTAGGTGCAAGAAATTTTTCAATTTGGTGGGTTTTTAAGCAAGTCAAGTTTGGTGATGAGACTTGGCTAAGCTGCTTCTTGGTGCCAAGCCTTTGGAAATTATTTTAAGTCTTGGTTTTTGAGACTTAGGGATTGCAATGCATTCTTTAAATCCCCGAATTATGATTGGTGTCAAAATCTAAGTGCAAGAAAATTTTCAATTTGGTTGGTTTTCAAGCAAACCAAGTTTGGTTGTGAGACTTGGCTAGGTTAGTACTTGGTGCCAAGATTTGGAAATTTTTTAAAGTCTTGGTTTTTGATATTTAGGGACTGCAATGTACCCTTTAAATCCCGAAATGACGATTGGCGTCAAAATGTACGTGCAAGAATTTTTCAATTTGGTTGGTGTTTAAGCAAGCCAAGTTTGGTGCAGAGACTTGGCAAAGTAGGTGCTTGATGCCAAGGTTTGGAAATTTATGAAAGACTTGGTTTTTAGACTTAGGGGCTGCAATGCAATCTTTAAATCCCCAAATGACGACTAGTGTCAAAATATAGGTGCACGAAAATTTTCAATTTGGTTTTTTTGAAGAATGCCTTGTTTGATGGTGAGATTTGCCTAAGTTGGTGGTTGGTGCCAAGATTTTAGAATTTTGCAAATCCTTTGGTTTTTAGACTAAGGGGCTGATTTGCATCCTTAATATCCCCAAGTGTCGACTAGTTTGAAAATCCAAGTGCAAGAAATTTTTCAATGTGGTTGGTTTTCAAGCAAGCCAAGTTTGGTGATGAGACTTGGCTATGCTAGTTCTTGGTGCCAAGATTTTGGAAATTTTTGATGTTTGGGTTTTTGGGACTTAAGGATTGCATAGGTGCAAGAAATTTTACAATTT
>NW_014542918.1:79907-81290 GCF_000741045.1 Vigna radiata var. radiata | reverse complement strand
AATAAAAGGCAGTCTACTTAAATGATACATGGGAAAATGCAGTTTGCTGCTAGAAACGAAGAGGTTGACGTCAATTTCTCCAGACTTCCAAAGTGTGTTTTTTCTTTTGGAGTGTGTGTAAGCATTAATTTTGTGTTGTTACCAGAGTGGTTGTGAGCATTAATATTGACTCTATAAATATTATGCTTAACTCTATACAATTCCACGGTTTGATCATTTTTGAATGATTCATTTTTTAAAGTTTCCTGGAGTTGTTTTCTGAAAATTAGATCCACTAATTCTGTAGAAAACAACTTCAAGATACTTAAAAACTGAATCATACAATCAAGAAAATTCAAGTTATAAAAGCAGTTTGAGGGGTTCTACTGATTTTGAAAAAGCACTTATCTTCTTAATATTTTTTTTCCTGTTAAACCANAAATCGCAAACNCATGGTTNCTCACACTTCATCGTCCTCCTCCTCGCCTGTTTTGGTGCAGTTTTGCTCGTGTCTTTTGGTAACGTATACCTTCTTCCTTTGCTAGTTTCCTCGTAAGAAAAGCTTACGTCATTTGGTATCTTATGGTATTTCAACCAAAACCGAACCTAGATCCTTGCCTAGTTCTCATGTCACCGTATTCTTTTTCATTGGCGGTTTGCATGACGTTTGGGCTACGACCCAGGCTCGGTTTTGGGTTGAAATGCCATAAGAGATCCAAAAGACGCAGGCTTTTCGTACGATGAAACTAGCAAAGGAAGAAGGTGGTACCAGGCTACCCAAAAACTACACCAAAACACAACGAAAACTCAGTAGACGTTGAATGCATAAAAGAATTAGACGCTAAGTGGTTGTTTTGAAAGAAAAAGAAATCATAATAAAAAAGGAACTCAATAATAAAACGTCGAAGCCAGTATAAAATGACGTTATATGGGTTGATTTAAATGATGTATGGGAAATTGCAAGAGGTTGACGTCAATTTCTTCAGACTTTGAATAATAAACGTCGAATTCCTTTGGCATCAGACGTATTATTCGTTATCCGAAGGCAAAGGTCGTTCTTTTTTTTTCTTTTTCCTTTTTAAATTTCCATAGAACGTCTAACTTTAGGGGGCCTCGATGTGAAAGGCATTTGAGTGGTTATTGTTAAGTCCTTGGCAAGTGTACCAGATCGTTATCAANTAATATAAACGGGTAAGTCCGAGTATCGTTTTCCCAAAGGACTCTTAGGCCTTAACTTTCATGTAACCTAATTTCGTAANACTTGAGAAAAGAATAAAGTTTTGATTGTTAAATGCAAAAACAGAATTAAACATGCAAATGCAGTGAATCAATGGTTGAGGAAAAACTATGGATGAATGGTGTTGTTGGGGTTTACAATTTCATCTTATCCACTCTCATATATCT
>NW_014542918.1:70347-71897 GCF_000741045.1 Vigna radiata var. radiata | reverse complement strand
CTCCATATCTCTCTATCTTTTCCTTTTCTATCTCTATCTTTTCCTCACATATCTCTATCTCTTCTTCCTCTATCTTCTCTTCCTCAATAACCTTATCATTTTCAGAGATAGTGGCTTGACATTCCTCTTTAGGGTTAACTTCAGTATTAACCCTAATAATACCCAAAGACTTCAACATGNNAGAGTGTTGTTCCTGCCATAAACGTTCTTCAGCTTCCCCCAATGTTTCTCTTCGTACAGAAGATTGTTTTTCTTGTAAACGTTGTTCGGCCTTCCCCAACTTTTCTTTCTGCAAAGAGAATTGTTTCTTCTGTAAGCGTTGTTCAGCTTCCGCTGATGTTTCTCTCGGCAAAGAGGATTGTTGCCCAAATTGGTTTTGATACATATTTGAATGAGGTTCCCACCAGTGGTTGAAATCATTTTGGTAGAATTGAGTGACCGTATAATCAACTTCTTGTCCATATTGCATTCTGCAAATGTTAGGCACAAAAACCCTAGAAAACATTTTAGAAAAAAAATAAAAATAAACATAAAATCAAGTCAAAGTTAATCAGTTTACACTACTAGATAAGTTAAACCACGAGTCCCCGACAACGGTGCCAAAAACTTGTTAAGTCCCTGGCAAGTGTACCAGATCGTTATCAAGTAATATAAACGGGTAAGTCCGAGTATCNTTTTCTGATGAGGTTNCTCCAACCAGGAATATGTATTGAAATGCAGNGGAAGATCCAAAACGTAGTGGACAACGGTGATGCAGAAAATAGCAGGCAACAGAGNAAATTTCTGTGAATTGGCAGTAGCAGACGATGATGTTTGCGTGAGGAATTTGGTGGATGAANAGCTTAACGGTGGATGGAAGCTAGCTCAGGCAGCCTNCCACTAGAAGGAAGCTAGATGGGAAATGGAAAGCTCAAGAGGAAGTGACTTTCAGCAGAATTCAGTGTGCTGGGAATGCATCAGCAAAGACTAAATTCATAGATGATCCAAAAGTGTTTATACAAGGGTGCTATGGTGGATTTATAGTAAATCCTCCTAGNTGTATGCGGTGGGGATGAATCCCGTATGAAATGGATCACAATNCANGTGTCCAAGCATTGAAAGTGTGCAGCAAATGCATAAGATGCCAGAAACTCCTAAGCTACAAGTTCTACATGTGCCTAAATGTAAAAGAAATGACACNGTGTGCTTAGTAAAATGGGGGTGCGCCAAGCAACTTTATTCTTCATTTTCTTGGACATTTCTCCCCTTCTCCTTGTGCTGGTTTGACCCAAACTGGAGCAACTGGCCCAAGTCATCATCCCCTCCCCCTTGGAAAGGATTTGTCCTCAAATCTTGTGGGTCATCTTTATTGTGAGGACTTATTTTTTTTGGCTTCACAAAAATTCCTCCTAGATCAAATATCAATCTGCAATAAGTATGAAATATAGCTTCAATTAGTTTTATTTGACCCAATAATATATAAAGATGTTTAGAAGAAAGACTACTCTTAATAGATTTAAGATGCCTTACTTCTAAAACTTTATTTTTGTCTTGAGTTAATTGCAACCTTA
>NW_014542918.1:65153-66482 GCF_000741045.1 Vigna radiata var. radiata | reverse complement strand
ATTTGAACCAATTTAACATGATTGACATAACAGAATCAGATTTAAAAATTAAAGACTCAAAACAAGGAAGTGGACCGATTAAAATGATGGAAATAAAACAATTAAAAGCTGGAACAAAGACATTCACATAGCATAATCTACTGGAAGTAAGAATTGAATAAAACAGTGCGCACAGAAAAACAGAAAACACGAATGGAATGAATATCACAGTATGAATGAAAGGAAACGAATACTCAGCTGGAGCGTGATGCAAAACCTNGGCTCTGAATACCACATTATGAGGTAGCTCCAACCAAGAATATGTATTGAAATTCAGCAGAAGATCCAAAACGTAGTGGACAACGATGATGCAGAAAATAGCAGGCAGTAGAGGAAGTTTCTGTGAATTGGTAGTAGCAGACGGTGATGTTTGCATGAGGAATTTGGTGGATGAAGAGCTTAACGGTGGATGGAAGCTAGCTCAGGCAGCCTTCCACTGGAAGGAAGCTAGATGGGAAATGGAAAGCTCAAGAGGAAGTGACTTTCAGGAGAATTCAGTGTGCTGGAAATGCATCAGCAAAGACTAAATTCATAGATGATCCAAAAGTGTTTATACAAGGGTGTTATGGTGGATTTATAGTAAATCCTCCTAGCTGTATGCGGTGGGGATGAATCCCGATGAAGTGGATCACAATCCACGTGTCCAAGCATTGAAAGTGTGCAGCAAATGCATAAGATGCCAGAAACTCCTAAGCTACACGTTCTACATGTGCCTAAAAGTAAAAGAAATGACACGGTGTGCTTAGTAAAATGGGGGTGCGCCAAGCAACTTTATTCTTCATTTTCTTGGACATTTCTACCCTTCTCCTTGTGCTGTTTTGACCCAAACTGGAGCAACTGGCCCAAGTCATCATCCCAAAGGACTCTTAGGCCTTAACTTTCATGTAACCTAATTTCGTAAGACTTGAGAAAACAATAAAGTTTTGATTGTTAAATGCAAAATCAGAATTAAACATGCAAATGCAGTGAATCAATGGTTGAGGAAAAACTATGGATGAACGGTGTTGCTGGGGTTTACAATTTCATGTTATCCACTCTCATATTTCTACTCTTCTTATTTAATTCACTTGTTTATCTAATTGCCATGCATACTTTCTTATTTACCCTTAACCCAATCCCTTGGTGAAAAGAGCCTATTACTAATTACCGGCTTGCTATACCTAGCCTCCCCTAGTAACCAATAATGCAATGCGATCAGAAGCAATTACAATTGATCGTCCTACCCCTATCCCTAGGCGATATTGGCATAACCAAGGAATTTCCCACCAGTTCATGACATTACCGTACGTC
>NW_014542918.1:62109-64268 GCF_000741045.1 Vigna radiata var. radiata | reverse complement strand
GAATATATGAGAGTTTCAAAAGATTACATTGTTCCCCAACAACAAAGGGTTTAGTTCACCATTGTCATGGTGAAACTAGATGAATTGAATGGAAAGAATGAAAAGATAAACCCTAGATTTGGTAGGTTGGAGCTCCCACATCAAAAATCCTCCTCCAAGGGGTGAAAAGAGTGTTATGTAGTCTTCCTCTGCCAAAGATTGTGTTTTGATTCGCACTGGGGCTATATATAAGCCCAAAAAGATAACAAAAAGATTAGAGAATAGCCAAATAACAATAGAAAACCGCCCAGGCGCCTAAGTAAATCTCTCAACGATTTCCCCTTAATCGCAGGACCGCTCATGGCCCAAAACTGCCGCTCAACGCCCATTTTCACCGCTCAACGGTTTGGTCAACTTTTCTGGTTGACTGGTCAACTTTTCTGGTTGACTGGTTGACTTTGCTGGTTGACTGGTTGACTTTTCTGGTTGACTGTTGATTTTTCTGCATTCTTGTTGACTTTTCAGCACTCCAACCATTTGATACTTCAACCTTTCTTCCAAATCATTTCAAAAACCTATAAAATCAAGGGAAACCAAGCATAAAACCAAGAAAACCATCTTTAACTCTCTTATTCTCTAACTTAATAAAAATGCATGATTTNAAGCTAATTCTAAGCCATAAAGGGTGTGTTTTAATATCAAAATCAAGTATGAAAATAACTNTTTTTCAACCGTTATCAGTTATAAATATAATACTTTACTCTAAACAATTGTAGAGTGTTATAGTTTTTTTATGATTCATTTTTTAAAGTTTCTTGGAGTTGTTTTCTCCGAAAATCAGATCCACTGATTATGTAGGAAACAACTTCAAGATACTTAAAAACTGAATCATACAATCAAGAAACTTCAAGTTATAAAAGTGGTTTTGTCCCCCCAAGGTTCTATATATTTGAAAAAGCACTTACCTTCTTACTATTTTTCTCCCCAGATTTTTGTTGTTCAAATTCTTCTTCCCATAAAAAATGTGGAATTAGCCTTTGGCTTCTGGCTGGCATATAAAGCCATTTTCACATATCGTAGGTTCATTATCTATTAACTTTCTGCTCTGTGATTCTGAAAGAGTTTATAGGAAAACAAAGAAAAAAGTTAACAGATTGTTACTCGAAATTAAATGAATGGTAACCTCTTCTTTGTTTCTATTGATCACTACTACAAGCTTTTGCACATGACAAAGAATCAAACCACAAAGAAATTACTCGTTTTTGTCGCCTTGAAAGAGTGGATCGAAAAACAAAGAAAAAGTTAACACAAAACAGGAACGTTAAAGTCACAAGTAAGGATGTTTTATCGGTTGGTTTAAAAGAAAAAATAAGAACTAAATTTTTTACAAAGAAAACGTCAATGCATAGAAGAATTCGACGTTCTGTGGTTAGTTTAAAAGAAAAAGAAAAATAGTAAAACGTCGATGCCAATATATAACTGACGTTTTATGGGTTGATTTAAAGGAAAAATAAAAAAATATCTATTGGCAGTAATATACAACGTCAATCTTTTGTTACGATTGACGTCATATTAATTATATCAATATTTAGTATTTATTTATTTTGTATTGGACGTCAGCTTTTTCCGTAGTGACGTTATTTGCATCAACGACCATCACAGGTCATTTTTATTAATTGACGTAGAGCGATTGAATTTATTTACGGTAATGCCACAGGTCATTTTTAACATTGCGAATTTGGCGGTGAGACATTGACCGCGTGACGTTATAGCCCGTTTTTGCACTAGTCATAACTCAGAAAAATATCAGAATTTTTCACTCAGCGTTCACACCCAGGCGTTTGGCAGTGTCTTTACTGTGAAGTCCAGCGCTCAGCGGTGGATCTAGCGCTCAGAAGTAGATGCGATTCTTCATTTTCCCCTCAGCGTTGGCGCTTAAGCGTTTGACAGTGGCTTTTTCCATGAAGCTGGCGCTCAGCATTGGAATTGGCACTGAGCGGTGGCTGCGATTCTTTCAAAACAATGTAAATCCAAGCATAATATCTCTAAAACCACCTTTGACTCTCTTGTAACTTAACTAAAGTGTTTTTCATGATTTTAAGCCCATTCTAAGTCATAAAGGTTGTGTTTTAATATCAATTTCAAGTATAAAAATAACGGTTTTTAGACCGTTATCACAA